>NW_020291648.1:556161-628797 GCF_003184785.1 Aspergillus japonicus CBS 114.51 | reverse complement strand
CCCAACATCACTTACTAAACCACTTTTTATGTATACCAGTCTTTCGCGCATCCACAAAGAAAGGGGACAACTAGCTCTTGCGCAGGGCGAATGATCTTGTTTTGCGTTTGCAGTTGCATAGCGATGGCGTCTTTTTATGTTGTGATCATTTTTTCTTGCTGTGTTTCACACGTGACTGTCTGATATCAATGCGTGATCGGTCTTACTCTTCTTGCTCAGCTCAAGCAGGACATTTACTAGGATTGTCAGCAGAAGGCTTCTATATTTTCAATATAAACTCGAAGAAAGGAATGTGGAAACAAGAATAAATACAAGATCTCTACCGGTTGCTGGTAGCCACGGCACTGCACGGCACTGCACTCTCTCTTCGTATCTTTAGGGGAAGCCAGTCACTGAATATCTGGATTGGGGGGTTCAAGCCTTACGGTATTTATCCCTGGGTTTCTAAACCTTTCTGAACCATGATACTAAGGATACAGAAGGTAAAAACAGGTTAATTAAGGTACGTAGTCAAGGATAACATACATCTACAGCTTGGTTGGTATATTAGGTCAGTTGGGATCATGTGCTAGGCCCACTAAACTCCTCAAGCCATCAACCATTCCATGCATGAAGGGGTGCTAAATCTAACTCCAAAGTGATGAAAACAAAAGTACAAGGGTATAAAGACGACAGACACCGGGAGCAGCCCACCACCCGCCCCAGAAAGAAAAGGGGGAAAAAAAAAACAAAAACACCTAAGATCACGCCCCCAATTTCGCCGAACACTGCGGACAATACCACTTGCCCACGGGCTCGCGGGTCAACCCGACACACTTCCAATGGAACCACTCGAACTCGCAGTCCTCGTTGTCGCACGCCACCATATCGCCATGGCTGACGCTGCGACACGTACAATACACCTTGGTATCCTCGTTGCCCTCGTCCTCCTCCTCCTCGTCCAGATCGTCCTCCGCGCCGCCGCCGCCGCCGCCGCCGCCCACCCCGGCATGTTCCGAGTCCGACATGTCGGCGCTGCTGAGCAGGGAGTCATCCTCGTCGTCTTCACCCCCGCCGCCACCACCACCACCCGGTCCAGCAGCCGCTGATGACGAAGGGGAGAATTTCTTGGTGAGTTTGAGGCGGCCGCTGGCGCTGGAGGATCGCTTGGTGTGCTTCCCACTCAACCCGCCGCTGCCACCGCCGCCACCGCCGCCGCCGCCGCCGCCACTGCCGGCCTTGAGTTTCTTGAGCTGCTGGTGCGGCGCGACCTTCTTGGTGAGGGCCTTCTTGGTGGTCGAGGCGGAGCTGCGGGGCCCGGCGCTGCCAGCGCGGCTGGAGGCGGGCGTGCCCCCGCCTTTCGGGGTGCCGGGGCCCAACGAGGATTGACGGAGGTTGGAGGAGGCGGCGGGGAGGGTGCCCAGGGAGGCGTTCAGCCGGCGGCGCTTGTTCTCGACGGCGCCGGCGGACGATTCGCGCTGGTGCCGTTGCTGGAAGTGCACGGTGCCCGACGGGGTGGCGGGGGCGGAGGAGCGCGCGGCGGACGGGGAGCTCAGCAGAGCGGCCGCCGCCGCGGCGGTCGTGGCGTTGCGGCCGAGGGACTGGTTCAGGCGTTGGGTGGCGCCCAGGATGAGGTTCGCCGCGCCGCCGGAGGCGGAGGCAGAGCCGCCGCCGCCGCCGCCATTGGTGGCGTGGGCGGTTGGGGAGGAGGATGCGCCGCCGGCGGTGTCAACGGTGGCGTCCGGGAAGAAGATGCGCGGGGGGTCGCGGTATTGGTCTTTGTTGTGGAAGAGGGAAGGGAGCGGGGGGTCGTTCGAGAGCATGCCGTTGCTTTGGAGTTTGTGGATCGCGATGTCCAGCCGCTTGATCTGGCGGTCCAGGAGAACGCAGGCCTTCTCGCTGAGTTGGATCTTCTCGTCCTGCAGGAGTTGCGATTTGTCGAGATTCTGCAGAATGGTCTTGCTGTATTGCTCCTCCTTCGGGTTGGGCGTCAGGCTGCCGTTGAGTTTGATGAATTTCTGGAGACTGGTGTCGCGCGAGTTGATGGTCGTCCGGCATTCTTGGATGGTCTTGTCTTTGGCTTGAATCTCCTCCATCAGGTGATTGATTTCGGCGGGTAAGTTGGCCACATCGTGCACGAACTGTTCGAGCACCGTGGCGGGGTCCTCTTGTAATTGCGACATCCTTCACGCTGGCTGCTCACGGTCTCAATGCTGAAGCACAGTTAAAAGCTGTAACTTCAGCACCGTGTGCTCACTGTGTTCGGGAGTCTGCGGTTCGTGATGCTAGCACTGTGATGTGTGGTTCAGCGATGGAGTGGTTGATCGAGAGGCTAGCGCAATGGGAGATCGATGGTCGCAAGGGATTCGGCTGGAAAGTTAAGGATGCTTCGTGCTTATCGATCGGAGGAGCCAATCGATAGAGACACGTCGGAGTTTAGATGTTCCGGGTACGAAAAAGCTGCTTACTAAGAGGTAAACAACTCGAGAGTGACAGTGGCACAGCAGCTGCGTGCTATTATTTACATCCCAAACCACTCATCTATTGTTTATGAAAGATATAGAACAGCAAAATACTGAGGAATGAACTACTTGGTACCCTCTTTGTGTATCGTGTCAGCTAAACGTTCAGGCAAAACCAGGTATATCATATACAAGAAGAAAAATACCCAGCGATTAAAGCCGGCACTATTAACGTATTCCTGATACGCTTTCTCTCCAAGTGGTAGTATTCCACCTCTCGAAGAGATTCTCATTATTGAGACAATGCCAAAATCATTGGCCACAATGCGCCTCGTTCATTGCATCGAGCTGGAACATAGCAGCATAACCCAAACCGCGTCGCTATGCTAATTCTATACGAGACCGACTGCATGCACGAACGTGTACATAGCCAATGAATCGACGGGAAACGAAGTTGATAAACGAAGATATTAGGTGGGTGAAGCGACCGGAGAGCGCAGCCACCCCGGCATGTCAAAGTATCGAGAAAAGAAGAGTATCTTCCAAAGACACAAGTTTGGGAGGAGCCTGCCAAATCCTAACCGAATCGAACTATAAAGGAGTAGAGACGAGGGTCGCAGCCTGATAGATGGTGAGATGCATCAAGGACACAATCCTTGAGGGCAGCTGCTGAGCCAAGAGTGGAAGTTGCCATCCGATGGATGTCCATCACACCCAGCAAGATTCAACTCTTGCTACTGGAATATCCCGAGTCCTGAGGCGTTCTAAGGTCGCCTGCAATGCCGCTGTTGAATTTGATTGAGTGTTGAGCGCAGGCGTATCCGACCAGGACGACTTTTTCCTGGACAGAGTGGCCGCGCTGACCGTAGGCTTCACACGGGTCAACCGCGTGCTGGAAGTAGAGACACCGGCAAGCTGCGAATCGTTCCACGAGTTTGTAGCACATGATGATTGTGTATTATGGTGGTGGGTGACAAGTTGAAAGGCATAGGTTGTCTCGAACAAAATGGCAAATCTAACGTCCTGCGTGCGCTGCGATAGGTATGAAAGGCAGCAGACGATTAACCGATCAAAGAATGGTAGCTAGTCGCACGACGCGACAGCCCGACAGCGATGGATGCAATTTACAACAGTGGTCTGCAGTATGTTGAATGAAGGAATCTTGATTGTTAAGGCGACCCAGGAGCATGTTCACAGAAAGGACTCAATCATTAGCCGGATGCAAAGATCAAGACAAGTTGACACCGCCGGACAAGCACAGTTGTCGTTCTAAGTTGTTTTCGATAACGAACAGAGGAGAACAGTCGACTCCGATGTGAAGAGTCCATAAACCGAGACCTCGGCTGTTAATGGATGATTGCTTGAGAGCTCTTCGAGCGGACCTCTTCCATCACGGGGATTATTGAAGATGAAGAACAGACGGTGACAAGCAAGAAGCAGAACCGTCGAGGTTAAGCAAAAATTAGTGAAGCCACAGGGGAAAGAGCACTGAGGGATGGTAGCATGACCGAGCAGGAGGGGCGGAAGGGTGGGCAAGAAAGCAAGAAGAGAAAAGGTGGGAAGGAAAGGGAAGGGAAGGGGAAGGGAAATGGAAAGGGAAAGAGAAAAGAAGAGACGGAATGATAGAATGCAGCCGAAAACCAAGAGGGCAGATTGGTGGTCCCCCCAGGTAGGCCAGCCTCATAGGGCAGAGTTGCAAGCAGTCGATCAGTGGGGAGGGGAGAGAATTCCCGGTCAGGCTGAACCTCACGGACCAGCGTTGGTATTCAATATCCACCCGGTTCAGCTGGAATGGCTTGTTCCTCCAGAGCCAAAACATAACATCTCTTTCAATGGGTCGGGTGTTCTCCGAAAGAGCGAAAGAGCGAAAGAGCGAAAGAGGGGAGGGGGAGTGACCGGCCGTAAGGCTGCAGGATATGCAGGACGACAAGCAGCCCCGTTCTCGATCAAGCCTGCCGGGGATTGGACCAAGCAGGTTTAGTGGTCCAACCATAAGCAATGTCCATTGCTTCGTGATAAGAAACCATCTCAGTTTTGGTGGGAACACCCGAGTGTTGACCCGGCTGATGGCATCGGGCAGTGGAAGTGGAAGTGGAAGTGGAAGTGGAAGTGGATAAAAACCATGGCGTAGGGCTGAACTCGAGAATAGAAACTTGGAACCAAATTCCTCCACCACGTGCCCGCCAATTGGCCTGGTTTGTTCCGCCTCCAGTCCAGCCACCGTATCAGGCAACAATCCTCTGGATTTCATGGTTCATGGATTCGGAATATCGGGAATTCGGAATGCTTCCTCGCATCCCCTGCTGTGAGCATTATTGAATATCATTTCTATTGTAATTCATTATGACTAAAAGAAAAGCTTCGTACTCTTCACTAAGGGAACCAGAGACTTGGGTACAATGGGTAATCTTGTCCTGAGAAAGGGGTCCTGGTTCGCGATGATATGCATGATGAGGTAATTTTCGGGACCTGTAGGGCTGACCGTCCAGATGAAAGACCTGGCACAAAACTGGAGCTGCAATTCGCTAGGCGAAGTCTGATCAAAAAGTGAGTTCCTCGCTGAAATGCCCTTGGCCGCGTTGATGAAGGCACTACACAGTGGATTATTGTACTGTACAGTACATCGATGACTTTCTGGCGCTGTTTGTTGAAGCCTTAAAATACCAGCACCTGATTGCGGTCCATACTTGGTGCTACTGGTTTTGCGGCTTCTTATATACGTAGTATTCTCTTCAACTCATCTCAACCACCAAGCGACATCTCCTACAAATGTTTACGCACACCATCGCTTGCAGTCATAAAGTAGGCATTGATAAGTTAAACCATCAAATCATCACTTCATCATTCATGTCCCGGCGCACCAATAGAGGACTTGTCAGGGCATTGATGGAAAGGCCTTACCGGGACCACTCATCCTGTCATTCCATCCGCCGGGCCATACTGCTGTTTCTAGTAGAGGGCGGATATTTCCGTTGTTCGTTCTTCACTCCTGACCACACCACTCTCACCACAGCCATAATTCTCTTTCTCCTTCTTCAATCCCCACCTACTGTCTCCTTCCACCCCCTTCGACGAGACACTCCTCACTTCCTTCACAACCACCACCTCCACTACAGCGAAGCGAGACCGGCTCGTCCGTAGCAGAGCCCACAGTCTGGCACTGTCCCCTGATCTTCTCCCTCTTCTGTTTTTTTTTTTTTTTTTCCATCTGTTTTCTGTGAGCCTCTTCGAGTGCCAGATCTGTGGTCCACATTGCCCCGTCTCTGCCAGAAAGGGGCAACATGTTATACGGTCCATTTTAGTATAAATCGGTCCGGTCCCAAACCAAAATGAGTAGTCTGCTCCACGTCACGCTGCCAGCACACCATCAAGGATAGAGGAACGGATCCTGACAGTGCGCATGAGCTGATCGATGAGAATCGACATTCTTCCTTCATCACCTCACAGACAATGAGATTATCTCCGGACAACAATTCCCTGCCTTCTGACGGCACTCCGTGCCCGTCTGTACTCCTCATCACTGTCCTCCGACTCGGAGCAACTGGCCTCCGAAGACTCGGTAACATACCCGCAGCGACTGCCTCCACAGTCTAGCTTGACACGGTCTCCCTTGCGGGTGATCCCATAGCGCTCACACCGGCAGATTGGGGTCGGGGGGTCACTCATGGAACTGAGCGACGAGGGAGAGGTACTGCCCGAGGAGCGGGACGACAACGAGCTGCCCGCAGAGCTGGGCGGGCTGTTGGAGAGGGAGTACTCGTCCGACAGACGGGATCCCGCAAACCGCCGGGTCAGATCGTCCATGGTGGGGGGCCCACCGACAAAGTCAGTCTCCCGGATCTGGCGAGAGGCGTAGGGCTTGGAGGGCTTGGGGTGCTGAATCTTGGATGGCGAGAGAGCCCGGCCCTTGACCACTTCCGAGGCCGCCGAGGTCCGACGGTGGCTCTTGCTTGGGGCGGAGGAAGAGCTGGAGGACTTGCCGCCGGGAACATCCAGGATGTTGAGCTTGCGTCCAGTGGTGGGCTCCACAGTATATTCAACAGCAGGGTCATGGGAGACGTGATAGCCATCCATGATGTACTGTAGTCAGTCAGTCAGCAAGGTGCGTCATTAGGAGAGAAGGAAGCAGGATCACTGACGTAGTACCAGTAGCGGCCACCCAACTTGAGCATGGAAGTCTGGAAGCGGAACTTGCCCACCCACGAGCCAGACTTGTTCTCATCGCGCGAGAGAGGGATCTGTCGGGAGTAGTTGTCCCACGAACCGACCAGGTGGACGGTCTTGACATTGGAGGACGTCCGAAGAGAGAACTTGAGCTGAACGGACGACATTATGGCGATAGTATGCAAATGAATCGGACCAGAATTATACTAGAAGATTAGATTATGGTAGAAAGGAATAGAATAAATAATCGTGTCGACGATGGCGGTGCTAATGTTGCCGGGGCGAAGTGACTGCCAGAGTCAATTCGATTCAGCCTCGTGCTGCGGCGGATTGCTGAACTGTTGGTTCGTTGGCTGTGCAAGACAACAAAGCGTTAGGCTTGACGGGGATCCAGTCCTCGACACGTCAAAAGGTAGAAAGAAGATTAAGGTGTAAGACGAGCAAGTTTGTCTGAGCTGGAAGCAAATCGGGAACAAAAACTAATGTCGACCAGCGACAAGGTATTGAACCGTGGGAAGTTTGTACAGTTCTGAAGTATCCTGTGCGAAATGAAGCAAGACAACAACAAGGGAACATCCAGAAGCACAGCTCTAGGATGGTTATGGTTATGATTTTTTTGTTTTGGTAGGTGGGTGATATTAAGGGTAGTATAAAATGGGGTTGGTAAGAATTGAAGATGAAGTATGAGGATGAAGAAACAACAAACAAGCAAGTGCAACCAGTGCACAGGATACTTCAAAAACCACAGGCAGAACAGACAAGACTAGCTTGCTGAAGAAAGAAAGAAAAAAAGAAGGGAAAAGGAGGGAAGGCCGACGAGGGCCCGGCGGGTAAGAAGGCTCTTTTATGAGGTGAGGGAGGGAGAGAGGGAGGGAGGAGTTGTCCACATCCACATGAAAGATGGTAACTAATTACCTACACTAGGAATAGTAAACTGCCAGGTAAGTGACGGACTGTCACACCCCAGCAGCGGGTAAGTCCAGGGTTCGATTGGCCTGCTCTCTCCAGCCCGTCTCCGAGCCTTCAGCCATTAAGAAAGCGTTGCTTGCCGCCCAGCCAGCAACCTTGAACCTATGACATTCTCCTTCTTCACTCTTTGCTGCACTATCGTCACCCATCATCGAGGTTAAAGTTCACCAGATTGAGGAGGGGAAGCCCAGAATAGACTCGTAGAGGGTCAAAGTCTGCTCCCTCACTGGCCAATGCCTCACCTATCACTACACATGTCTCCATTATCACGGACAGTCCGGGTGGGGAGGACTGCATGACAAAGAGGGGGAATATGCAGACGTGCATGGCATGGGCACATCCTGCACATCCTGCACCTCTTCACCTACACAACCACGGCTTATTATTATTGATTCGGCTCCAAAGCCAGGATTTATTCAGTCAAAGTACAGCAAAGTATATCGTAATCCCAACCCCTTCGCTGCTCACTCATCATCATCCGCCAAAAATAAAAAAAAAAAAAAAAAAAGAAAAAGAAAAGAAATCACAATCCTCAGATCCTTTGTACGCCGGAAAATGCCGAATCAGTCGAGTCTTCGGTTGATATCGCAGATCTTGATAGTGGGGAAGGATGGGAAGCAAATTCAAAGGGAAAAAAAAAAGAAAAGGAAAACACCGGAAGGCGAGAAAGGAAGTTATCATGATATAGAGAGGCGGGGGTGAGGAAAGAGAGGGGAAAAAATGGAAAGAAAAAGAAATTCAACTGATGTACATGGATGGTATTCCTTGTTCTCTCTCTCACCGCACGGACACTCCAGACCGGTTGGTAAACATGCGAGCGGCAATGTTCATCGAGGCCAGCTCTTGGAACAGAAGCTTGGCTGCATATGGGATATGCACCTGCGAAATACGGTGCTTGTTGTTGCAGAGTCGGCACTCGAATAGACCTTTCTTGAGTTTTCTGCAGAATCTCCGTTAGCATGGCCCATTCACTACAGTCCACTAATCAGGGAAGCATCGTCAAACTTACGCAACCGGGGTCATTAAGCCACAGTCATCGCAGATATGCACGCGGAAGGGGTCCGACACATCGAACAACCGCTCTTTCAGGAAGGCACTGGCTCCGTGCGCGATCATACAATCGCGCTCCATCTCTCCGAATCGAAGACCACCATCACGGGCACGACCCTCCACAGGCTGTCTCGTCAAGATCTGCGTAGGCCCACGTGCACGGGCATGGATCTTGTCGTCCACCATGTGGCGCAGACGCTGGTAGTAGGTCGGCCCTAAGAAGACCTGGGCTACCATCTTGCGCCCCGTGTGGCCGTTGTACATCACCTCAAATCCACGAGACTGGTAGCCGTGTTCACGAAGAAGACGGGAAATTGAGTCGACCGTGACATCGGTGAACGGTGTGGCGTCACCCTCAAATCCACGTAGCGCAGAAACCTTACTAAGCTGACACTCAATCAAGTGGGCAATTGTCATACGAGAAGGAATGGCGTGGGGATTGATGATCAAATCGGGAGCCACACCCTCACGGGTGAATGGCATATCCTCTTGACGGTAAGTGATACCAATGGTACCCTTCTGTCCGTGACGCGAGGCGAACTTGTCACCGATTTGGGGAACCTTGGTTGTCCTCATGCGCACCTTGACGAATTTCAGGTCGTCGTTACTCGTAGATACCAACACCTGGTCCACGATACCATTCTCCGTGCTTCTGAGGGGAGTGGAAGCGTCCGCTTTGGTGTGCGCCTTGGTCCGTTGGCCCAACTCCTCCGCGTCTGGAGCCAAAGGTGCGGTTTTACCAATGATGATATCCTCACCGGAGACACGAACACCCGGGGCGATGATGCCATCCTCGTCAAGCTTATCATAGGTTCCCTTCCGCATGCCGAGGGTGTCCGATCTCATCGGCTTCTCGAAGCGTTCAATGACTTGCAATCCCACCATTTTCTCGCTGTCGGTGTAAGTACGGTAGAAGAGACTGCGGAACAAACCACGATCGATACTGCTCTGGTTCATCACAACGGAATCTTCCTGGTTATAACCAGAGTAGACAGCGATAGCGACGATGGCGTTCTGACCGGCGGGGAGCTCGCGGAATCGCAAGAATTCCATGGACCGCGTTGTGGCCAGGGGCTTTTGAGGGTAGTAGAGGATGTTGGCCATCGTCTCCATACGTTGGTCGAAGTTGGTCAAGAAGACACCCATGGCTTGTTTACCCATAGCAGACTGATAGGTGTTACGGGGAGACTGGTTGTGATCTGGGAAGGGAATGATACTGGCACAAACACCAAGGATCATACTGGGATGAATCTCGCAGTGAGTCCAAGTGTGCGCTTTTTGACTGAGAATGGAGCGTACACGCTTGTTGGGATCGTGTAGCTCCTCATCCGGAAGAGCATAACCAGCCTGGAGTTGCTTGGAAATTTCGAGATCTTCCGGAGTCATGGAAATCATGATGGTCTCTTCTTCTTCAGCATCGACGTACTCCACTACACCAGACTTCACCAGGCCATCCCAACCGAAGTAACGATCGCGGCGGTCTTCTGGATCCAAATCTGGAGGCAAGTCTTTATCTTGTTCCAGTTTGCGGATGTGTTCTTTGTTAAGCACCAAAGAGCCGCAGTTTTCACTCTTTGGGTCATTGTCGATAACGTAGAGCGGCCGGCAGACGCGTCCAGCATCGGTAAAGATCTTGAACTCCCGCTCACGAATGTCTCGAATCAGACTGACCTCGTGCGAGATCATGTTGCGGCGACGAAGGGAAAGCATCGTGTTGACAAGGTGAGCGGGGTCTCTGTGGATACCAACCCAGACACCATTGACAAACACCTTGGTAGCGTTCGGTGTCACTTGAGGTTCGAACTCCTCGAGGACTTCCATGTTACGCTGAATCATGAAATCAATGATAGGCTCGCTGGGCGTACCGACGGTGATGTAGCACATGAGAGCCAAGTTCTTGACCAAGCCACAAGCTTGACCTTCGGGGGTTTCAGCCGGACACACCAGACCCCAATGAGTGTTGTGAAGCTGACGAGGCTTGGCGATCTTTCCGTCTCGCCCGATGGGTGTATTGGTTCGACGAAGATGGGACAATGTGGAGGCGTAAGTGTAACGACTGAGCACCTGAGACACACCGGCCTTGGAGCTAGCTGCCTTCTTCTGCTCACCCCAGTTACCCGTAGCAAGAGCATACTTCAATCCTGCCGACAAGGTGCTAGCCTTGATACCAATGTTCAGGTAAATCTCTCTGTTCGTCTCCACGCACCGCTGAACATATCGCTGTAGATCGCGGGTGACGCGGGTGAACAAAACTCGGAAAAGGTTCGCAAGAAGAGGACCGGCCAAGTCCAGGCGCTTCTTACCGAAATGATCACGATCGTCGACATCCCGACGACCCAGAGCACACTGGAGAAGTCGGTGCACCATGTAACCCAAGAAGAAGGCTTTCCGCGTCTCACTACCTTCGCTCTGAGAGATATGCGGGAGGAACTCTTTCTGCATGATCTCACGGGCATAGCGAACACGGCGCTCGTGGTTCATGCTGGACTGGGAAGACCCACGCTTGGCGATGAAGTCAAGCGCGACCTCGCGGTCCTGAATAACGAAACCTTCTTCAATACATGGCTTCAGCATCTCCAGCATAGGTGTGTCGTTGCGGTCATAACAAATGTGGTTCAGAATATCTTCATCAGAGACCACTCCGAGAGCTCTGAAAACAACCACAATTGGAATGTCGGTCTTCACGTAGGGCAGTGTCGACCGGATCGTTGGACCAAATCCACCCTTGGCACTATCACCTTTCGCAAACAGCTTCAGGGACAATTGTGACAAAAGCCGCGAACCCTTCTCGACAGCACTGCGAATTTCCGCAACATAAGGTGTGGGACTAGGTGGTGCCTTTTTGAAAACCTGGACCGTGTTGCCAGCACTGCGTTCCTGGGCGATCAGAACCTTCTCACTTCCGTTAATGATGAAGTAACCGCCCGAGTCGTAAGGGCACTCATTCCAGTTGTAGAGAGCCTGTTCGCTCAAGTCCTTAAGAATACAGTACTTGGACTTGAGCATGATGGGCACCTTTCCGATGAATACCGTCTCCTCCTTAGCTTGGTCAGCGGGTAGTTCCTTCTGCTCCCACGAAAGATAGGTGCCATGAGCTTTGCGATCCTCGCTCGGGTCACCCATCTCATCCTCATCCCGGTCGGCAATCAGACGTTCCCGACCCTCCATAATCTTCTTGGTGACACCCAGGTATAGAGGACTGGCATATGTGAGGTTACGCAGACGAGCCTCCTGCGGCAACATGATGGTCGTCGCACCATCACCTTCCGTCACGGAGGGGCGGGAGAGCATGACAGTTCCGAACTTGAGCTCGTATCGGCGGACAACAACCGGGTCGATTTCATCTTCGGCGGGGGGAAGCGTCTGATCTAGAGTCACTTGGCCTTGTTCCTCCACCAACTCTTGCATCGTTGACGAGATGAACTCATCGAAAGAGTCTAGCTGTTGTGAAACCAGACCCTTGGTGTCGAAAAAGGACGAGATAACGGTCCAGCAATCCTCCGACGTGATCCCCTCGTCCATATCATCGTAGTACTCGTCCTCGTATGCATCCTCGTAGTCGGCCATCTTGACGGAAAATCGGTCACGGACCTAGCGGAATAAAAGACAAAGATTCAAGAAGGCGCAAAGGGCGCGACGCGCTCGGCGGAAAATATCCCACTCGACGGTCGCCAAAGGGCTAATGTCAGAGGGTAGACACCGGGGGTGAGATTTCGAGATGAGCAAGGACAGAAGCAGTCAAAGAGCCGGGAGCCTCAAGAGGATGATGAGGTTTGAAGAAAGACCCAGGCCACCGGTGATGCTGGTGAAGGGAGCAAGCAGCTGGGGGAAGTGCTTCAAGTCTCCGGGTGGGCGATGATGGATCTTGCTTGATGAGCAGAGAGAGAGAGCCGCCACTAGTCCCTCCCGACCGCCTGCTGCTGCTGGCGCCGCTGGAAGTTTACTAAACTAAACTAGACCAACTAAGGGATAACACTAATCCGAAACAAAGAAGCACAGTCACGTGATCGGTATTTATTTATTGAATTCGATTCACTTTGGTGTTACATTACAATACACAGTACATCCACAATGACCTCACCCTCGATCAACTCAACCTGTGCTTCCTATGCTTATGCACCTTGGGTGAATGCTCATGGTTTGCTAGCAGCTATACCAAACTTGGCCTTCCGTATCCCATCATACAAACTGTAGAAGCGTCTCCAGCATCTCCTTATGATCCTTTTGCCCCGGATCTTCCTCCGAAAGACCTTCTACTTGCTCTGGATGTACAGGATCGTCAGTCTTTGTTCCCATGGTGAAGAGTTTAGGTGGTATGTTATCCCCATACCTTGTAAGGTTGCCTTGATCGAGGACAAATCCTCATCCCGGTCTGCGAGAAGGGAAACAATCTTCCTCTTGGCCCCATCATCTTCGGCCACAAGCCAAGCCAGTATCACGTCAATGAGCTGCAAAAGTGTCAGAGGATGTGGGCGGGACTGAGACTGGAGTCAAGTATGAGCTGCGAACCTGAAGCGAAAACAGCCCAGCGTCAAACCGCCGGGATAACCATTCGCTGGCCATGACCTCCTGTTCCTCTGGTGTGAAGCTTTTCCGTTCCTTCTCAATCGCTTGCTCGACGGGGGATACTCTCGAGGCATAATCCCGTCGTAGCTTAACGAGTTTCTCGATCTTTTCATAGTCCTTCTCCATGAACTTGGCAAGGGTACGGATACGCGGCGCGGACCCTCCAGGTAACAGGCGCAGGAGAGAAGCAAAAATGCCCAGTAAATGTTCGACCGTCTGGTTCTCTTGCTGCTGAATGTCAACGCAGCCCGAGCACTCACGAGAAGGATTCAACATACCTTGCGCTTGAACATGCCAAACACAGTACTCAAACATGCTGCTTCAATGAACCTCTCGCATGCACTTGCACCGGCTGCACCACCTAGAGCATGATCCAAGACTCGTAAAGCTCTCTGTTTACTGAACTTCCCTTCTTTCAGCATAATCTGAGCGAGTTCAATCCCTTCACTTTGCAAGAATTTTTCCTTGCCAGATTCCTCATCAACGACGCAAATCAAACAGTCAAACAGATTCTCGACGTATTCCTCCTCGTCAGAATCTTTCTCCGGATCACGCTTGCGATATTGGCTAAGTAATTGGAGAAGAACCTCGACGCCGTCCAATCTCACGAACCTGTCGCGATTCTTGGCTGTAGATTGAAGTAAGATTGCCAGAATCTCAGCCGAATATTGTTGGTTCTGGCTCACGGGCCTTTCCTTTTTCTGAATACGAGATATGAGCCAAGGCAGAACATTGGGGTCCTTTCCTATCTTCTCGGCAATTGACGCTTGCGAAGCGAGGTTTTCAAGAACATCTTTGGAGGTCTTAGTAGTTTGTCGAGTTATCGAAGGACAGCGGACTCACTTAGCACGTAGTATACTCCTGCTCTGTCAACCTCGGATTCTTCGTCTAGCCTAGACAGATTTTGCGCTAGTAGTTCAATGAGATCGGCATCCATCTACCACGATTAGCAATTTTCTAGCTTCGGTATTCAAGTGAATATACCATAGCGTTGACAAGTGTGTCCCATTGCTCCTGCTCAGCTTCCACATCTTCGTCGGTCAGTTCCCCAATGATTTGGATGGCATCGATCGCAATGTCGGCATTTTCATGGGAGAGTAAGGATACAAGTGAGCCAACGCAGCCCAACTTTGCGAATTCATCGAACAGTTCGGGGTGCTCGGAGAGAATCGATAGGCCCTTGATCTCAGTATCGAGGTCCGCTTCCGAAGCCATGAACCTAGGAAGCTTAGCAAGATTTGTTCTTCCATATCAATAGCGACCCAGATAAAACCCACTTTTGGGGATCATTCTCGAATTTACCGCGAAGCTCGGCATTCTTGGATATCTTCTTCTCGAAATTCAGGGCGAATCGTCGCACCCAGGCAAGGTCGAATTTCTCCAGCTAAGCCACATCAGCACTCATCCCCATGCAGCTCCACGAGCCATTGCCTTACCGATGTCTCTTCCTCTTCATGCTGGTCAATGTATTGCATAGCCTGAGCGGTCTGGCGCTCCATACCACCGCCGAAAAAGCGGCCTTCTTCGTCGTCGGGAACATCTTCGGCCTCGAAATCCGGGGGTAATTCTGGGCCGGCATAGTCGTCCTCTGCGTCGCCTTCTTCTTCTTCTTCTTCTTCTTCTACCATCGCCACCTTCCCTTTTGATTTAACATCTCCACCCGCGTCCAGCTTAGCCGCTTTATAGAGCTCATCTTGCATTGAACGTCAGCACCGTCCGCCGGACAAGAGGGGTTTTCGTAACGAACTTGGGTCTTTCGAGGCGTCAAACTTGCGCTTTGAACTCGCTGCGGATGAAGGTTTCTTTAGACGTTAGAAAGCGTTTGGGGCCATATTGTCATCCTAGGTTCTGTACCTTGAAGAGCTCATCGATGCTCGTCATAGCTGCGGCTTGCGCGAGTGGAACTCACGAAGGATCTCGTCACCGCCAACTCCTGTCAAGTGAATACGCGGTATACAAATCGATCAGTCTGATATCCAGTACGTGAATCCGCCTTGTTGACCAATTCAAGTAAGTTGCGATCGCTGGCTGCTGCTGCTTGATTGACTGATCGCGCCGCAGCTCGCAAGCCGATACGGGTGCCGCGATAAGCTAAAGGCGCAGCTGCCAAGCATGGAAAGATTTCTCGGACTCCGGCATCATTCCGCATTGCCCTCAACCGCAACTCCATTTACTCCATTCATCTCTACAACGCATTACAACAACCCCCCTCTCAAGCTCCAGCTTTAATCCATCCACCTCCACGTCTCATTCACATCATGGCCCCCAGACAGCGCGTCGTTTCCGGTCGCCCCCAGAAGGGTTTCCTCAGCACCGCCTATGAGGAACTTACTGCCGCCGAAAACGCTACCATCGTTCGAAGCCTTCTTGTCTTCGGTGTAAGTGCCAAATCTCAAATTCCTGCATTGGCATCTTGCAATAGGGACCGAAAAACTAACTGTTCTTCTATCAGGCTGGCGTCGCTTTCCTCCACAGCAGCCTCGGCGAGCTCCTCCTCCCTCCGTAAGTTCGAGTTAACACCGAGTCCCTGTCAACCGCTCAGGACGTCGGCCGGCCAGGATCACACAGGTTGCTAATGATTGATGAGCAGTATGTAAATGGATACCCTATGCCTCCGTCCAACTCCGTGAATATGAAGGCCGCCCGACAGGCCGGGAATCGGGTCGACCATTGATCACTGGATACGTGCGGAATCTTTCTATGCTATTGCTCTCGACATCCGAAGTTAATGAATACGTGTATTATATTTTTCGTGCATAAAACGGCTCGCAGCGCTGGTGGATGGGATAAGTCCTGCCATATCATCTCTGAGAGTCTCTCTTTTCCGTCGTTTGAATAGACATGTGATCCTAATCACGTCTCGCTCGTCTTGGACACCCTGCGTGCGTAGTACCCAGGAAATAGTTGATGTTCTAGAGTTCGACCAAGCCACTGTCACGCGTCTCTGAAACCCTTTGCATTTGGTATTACCTCGCGCTGTGAGACGAGCCACGAGATGTTTCGACAGCCTCTAGTACTATACACCCATAAGAGGCCGGTTATCAAGTAGAGGCAGGTTGTCGACTCGTTTACAGACAAATATACTCACATCATCGGTCCGGGTGACATTGAAAGCAAGTGATGGTGCCTGGGGCATCAAGAACTGAAATGTCGCTGTAAGCAACCGATCTATTTTTGAGAATCTTTCGGGAGGTATTGTCGTGCGGCCAGGCGGTCTCGCTGAATGCCTATCTATGAGTGGATACAAAGCACAATAAATGAGAATGCCTTTCAGAAGCCGATCATTCTTCTGCTTATTATTGTTATCGAGTCTCCCTTGTCTGTCTGGGGTGAACAACTGAAAGGGTGGCCATTGAATTGAATAAAGGCTCTTTGTCTGCTCCGGACATTAAGGAACATTCAACCTCGACATGCAAGCATTATCATCAATACTGATAAAAGCCTCTTGTGCCCTTCGAGATCATAGATCATGGCATAGAGCATCATATTTACCATCTACGACGATTGACTGACCCAAATCAACCGCCACTAGCATTATTCTTTCATGATGCAAGCAAATCTAACAGTGCCACTGACCCCAGACGCCATGCTCGAGTTCGCTTTGCCCGGATTCACATTTCTGTCTCATTTTCTATTGACCCACTTCAATTTTGACCTGTCCCATTATAATTACATTTTCCTCCTCATCATCAGTATCGGCATGGCATGGCGGCATTTTCTGCAATTGTTTGTGACTCCACTAAGCTCTGCCTTGGCATATCTTAGTGACTCATTCACTTGCAGAATAGAGGTACAAGGCCAGGACAGCATCTACAGATATCTCATGTACTGGGTGGTACATCATAGATCCATGACTAGAGCCAAGCATCTCCTTGCCAGCAACATGCTGTCGGTCGGCGGTCGATATGTCCATATAAGAGCCAGCCTTGACCCCAGCCAAGACGATAATGAGCCTGAGTATCAGTCAGGAGACAATTTCGATGAATAGTGGAACAAGGTTATCAAGCAACGCCAGACCCAGCCCTTGCACTTCATCCCCTCCACGGAGGAGCACCACTTTTTGTACGCCAGCCCTTGGTACTCTTGGTGTTTCTGGCGCTGGATCAAGTTCCAGCGCACCAAAAGTAGCGAGGACACGTATGTCAACGATCGAATCGTCATCTCCTGCTGGGGACTGCCGCTCTGTAACTGGGGCCTAGGCATGCTCAAGCAGCTGCTGGCCGAAGCGCAGCAGACGTGGCTTGACAAAGACCAGGATAAAGTCGAGATTTGGAGTGCCCGAGGGGGGGCGTGGCACCCGTGTGATGGGCGTGTTCCCAGGCCGCTGGACAGTGTGGTGCTTGACCAGGAAACCAAAGCTGGGGTCTTGGCTGATATTGCGAGATTTCTCATGAACAAAACCGTCTACGAGGTGCGAGGGCTTCCGTATCGTCGGGGCTACTTGCTCCATGGCCCGCCTGGAACTGGCAAGACCAGTCTATGTTATGCCATTGCCGGACACCTGAAGCTACCGATCTATGTGATAGACCCCAGTTCGTCTTCTCTGGACGAAAACAGCTTCCGAACACTCTTTTCCGAATTGCCTTCGAGGTGTATCGTTATGATGGAGGATGTGGACTGTACGGATATCACCAAGTCACGGGCACCTGGGCACGACAAGAACGACCAGAACATGATGATGTCTGGACGCCCCCTTACTCAGAACGGCATCTCGCTCTCTGTTCTTCTCAATGCCATCGACGGCGTCGATGCAAGTGAAGGTCGCATTCTCATGATGACGAGCAACCACGCCGAAAAGTTGGATGCGGCACTGATCCGTCCCGGACGGGTGGACATGCGCATCGAGTTCAAGTACGCGGCACGTGACGAGATGGAGTCGTATTTCAAGACGTTCTACTCGCCTCTACATACTCTGAGGCATGTAATGCAGATCCAACATGGGGATCGAGTGCCCATGATCACATCTGGAGACGTCGACAGGCTGGCCTGCGACTTTGCCGCACAGATCCCCACGGGGCAACTTACGGTTGCGGAGCTCCAGGGGCATCTTTTAGAGCACAAAGACGATCCTCAAGCGGCTATCGGAAACTTAGAGGTACTGCTCCAGAAAACGAAAACTCAGCGCGACGAGCGTGTCAAGGAGCAGTTGAAAGAGCAACAAGTGGAGATGAAGAAGGAGAGGGAGAAGACCCTGAGCAAGGAAATAGAGATGGAGAGAAGGCTGCAGAGAGAGGAGTCTCCCGCTGAGAGAAAAAAATACCATTTGCGGTCACGGGGGCGAATTGGCTACTAGGATTATCTGTATATAATCCTATTGCTGCACTATACTGTATACACCTATGATATAAGGAGACTCTACTGTATCATATCTATTTAGTACGTACTGAATGATCTACAGGCCAAACTACCCAGAATGGCCTAGTATCACCCCACAGCTGACCCCAACTTTTCTCTTCGGCGCGGGGCAATCAAAGTAGAGATTATCTAAGCCAAACTCCACTCAACTTCTGGAAGACTGGAACTAACCCATCATTATCCACCCCCGACTAAAAACAATCCTCGCCTCGGAGGACAAGCGTCAGGGAAGCTTGATCCTATTTTACATGCAACTAACGCAGCTGCCCCGGCGACCTTATTCTTATTGTGGCTGATATATTCCAAAGAATATGTTAGCAGCGAAGCGCAAGCCGCCAAGTGCGGAGACCGACGATGATAATCCGCCGGCGCCTAAAAGAAGCAACAGCCTGGGATACAATCCGCATGCGCCCTGGCTACAAGATGCCAGACCGTCTCGGAGCTGGCGGACTTTGGGCGAACGGGCTCACCGACCCTCCCTACCACTGGAGAACATGGTTTCCACTGTCCGAGATCTGATAGACCCAGATTTCGATCCCCTAATCGCTCTGCTGGATGATGAGCCGCGATTTTTGAAGCCGCTTCCAGCACGCATCCCCCAAGAGGACTTGGAATTTCTGCGGTTCCGTGGAGCTCTGACAATCCCCGAGAGTGGTCTGCGAAATGAGCTCCTGCGCTGCTATATCAAGTGGGTGCACAGCTTCATGCCGGTGCTGAACCTACAGGAGTTCTTGAGGTGCGTGGCCGAGAATGACCCCAATGGGAATGTCAGCTTGCTGCTGTTCCAGGCGGTCATGTTTGTAGCCACTGCGTTCGTGGATATCAAACATCTGCAGGATGCTGGTTATGCGACCCGGAAAAGCGCGCGAAGTGTATTCTTTACACGGTTGAGGGTATGTGCGATGCTCAGTTCACCCTCTCAAACATGATTCCTTTTTTGTTCTGTGGGCTGACTAGGAGCACTAGCTGCTTTACTCCTTGGACTGCGAAGACGATCGAATCGTCATCTTGCAGACACTCCTTCTCATGACTTATTG
Organism: Aspergillus japonicus CBS 114.51; assembly: GCF_003184785.1. Taxonomy (NCBI): domain Eukaryota; kingdom Fungi; phylum Ascomycota; class Eurotiomycetes; order Eurotiales; family Aspergillaceae; genus Aspergillus; species Aspergillus japonicus. Next base: position 609,215 of record NW_020291648.1, on the reverse strand, counting down.
GTCTGATCATCAGAATAACCCGCACAGAGACATCTGGGATTGGATTGGTGTCTGCAATACGCAAGCCCATTCAATAGGGTTGAACAGGGATGCATCCACAGCTAATATGGACCCAAAGATGAAGAGGCTGAGGGCTCGCATATGGTGGAGTCTATACTCACGCGATCGTCTCATTGCCATGGGTTTGAGGCGTCCTACTCAGGTCAATGAGGGGACAAGCAATGTACCCATGTTGAGACTTGAGGACTTCGACTTCGAGCCTTTTCATCCTGCAGTCATTGAGATGTTTCGCTGTCGTCAGCTCGAGGACGTATCCCACCAAAAGCGCCTAGCTACCATGTTCATCGAAAAGGCCAAGCTGTGCCAAAGCATAGGGAGAGTCTTGTTCGCGCAGTACTCACCATCTCAGTGCCAATTCGGTGTGACAAACCGGACAACTATCAGTCTGGTTCCCAGACAAGCGTCAGAATCAGAGTTGGCACGATGCAGTCAGCGACTCGAATCATGGTTGAGCGCTCTCCCAAAGGATGCACAATTCATCCCTGCGTCACGAACCAATATCCATGATGGAGAAGATGTCTTGCTTCTTCACGGCGCAATGGTACGAATGCTATACCATGCGACGACGAGCGCCCTATACCGACCCTGGGCATTTTTACCCAAGAAGGATCAACACAAGGCGCGTCTTGATCTAATTAACACAGCACAGACGAAGATGCAGGACGCTGTCATTGGTATTACTCATATCATTCAAGGTCTCAACCAATTGAACCTCACACGCTTTCTGCCACAATCCGGGGTAACGGTAATCATCCCCGCTGCTGTAGCCCATCTGACGAACTCGTTATCCGGCAACCCCTCAACACGAGAATCCAGCATCCACCACTTCCAGCGCTGCATCCAAGTCTTGCAAGGGCTCCAAGACATCTATCCCGCAGCAGACATGGAAGTAGCTAACATCGAAGCTGCGGTCAAGGTTCAATCGGACTGCAATAACGCTCTTTTACAAATCATGCAGCTGGACACTCCGTCGTCTCCGAACACCATGCACCAACATCAGGCGCGGAAACCAAGTACTGCCTCCACCTCCCGAACGATGATCTCAGCGGATGGGAAAAATTCCAGTCAATGGACCCCTCCTCGAGACGATCAGGAACCAACTGACTCTGCCACGCCGATCCTGAAACAACCCGACCCTAGAGCCAGCGGCTCCTCCCGAGCCCGCCGCGAAAGCAACCTCACAGCATCATCAGCCACGGCAGCCTCCCTTAACGCCAACCCTCCATCCTTACACAAAGCCCAACCAACCCCACCACATGATTTCGAGGATCCCTTCAGTCATGTTTTCCACGATCATCCTTCTGTTTCACCCCGCCAACAAAACTCCCAAGCCGACCAGCAAGTCCAGTCGCACGACAACTCGATCCTAGACCAAACGGACTTTTTCTTCGACCTTGACCTCGACCTCGACAGTTATGATGCTGACTTCCCATCCCAAGAAGGGCGTGACTCGACCGCCACGGCAGCGACAGCAGCCGACCACACCACCGCCGCCGACATGGACATCGACTGGGCGAACGAGCTTCTCCGCTGGGTTGACCCGGGCCAAAGTCAGGGCCGTGAGCTGACGTCCGATGACCACGATCGCAATGACCTCTTCCGGATCTTTGACCCCGAAAGCATAAGTGGCAACGTGCAGCAGCACGAAATGACGACGACCGGGTTCACCCCTAGGAACATTACGGGCGATCTGGACCGGGATTTAGGGTTAACCGGAGAAGAGGATGGCATGTTTTGATCCCCGAGATACATGGCGATCAGCAACAGTAAAAAGCGACAGATCAGCCCGACACCTCCTGTACAGACCAAACCATCTATCATCAGCGTTGGAGGATAGCAACAATAAATTGCACATATAACAGGTTTATCCCCTTGTATGTCTTCGTCTTTCTATTTCTCTACTTCGTACAGTCATAAAATCAAGCCCAGCACTCAATCTGGAAAAGGCCCGCGAATCTAAGGTAGTGAGTAGATAGCTTGGGAGACTCGCTCGCTAGGGTGGAAATTCAGCAATGGTTAGGGAGTAGGCCGCGAGGGCTGCGTAGGTAGAAGTCGGTAAAAGCGTCGGAAACGCCACACTATTCCTTCTGCGTCCACCGATTCTTCTCATCACCCTTCTCCCACTCATGCTCGATATACCCGAGCTTCTTCTTGACGCTCTGCACAGTTGCCTTGTCGCCCGTGTTCTTGCCCATGTTGTCGCTAAGTTTCACGGCGGGCCGGCCGTTGGCGGTGGAGATCTTGATGACGATGTTCAGGGGCTTGGATTTCTCCCCGTCAGATTTGTTGGTAAAATCATCTGTTTTGGTTTCCCCGAAGTAGGGTCACATATTAGTTCATGTGGGCTTTTCAGTGGTCTTTCACTCTATTGAAAGAAGTGGGTTGAATGAGGAAGACAGGCGGTAAGATGGATGAAACGTACTCGTGAAAAAGGTGCCTACGCCGAAAACGGGCTGGAAGCCGGCTTCCTCGGCAATGACCTTGTATTCGACACAGTGCTCGATGTCCAGGGAGTCCGAGAACACGACCGTCTTGGGTTCCTTAATTCCCTCCCGGTCGTAAAATTCACGGACCATCTTCACAAAGTAGGTGGGATCGCCGGAGTCCTGGCGCACACCGGTGTAGACCTGGGCGTAGGTCTTGGTGGGATGCTCGCCCTGGGCGTCTTGCAAGGGAGCAGAGATGGGAGGCGTTGTCCGTGCCTCGCTTTGGATGGTGGATTGGACCGTCGTGCCGGGCCCGGAGGCAGTTGTGCTGACGGCGCCCACGCCGGCGCTGGTGTAGGCGGGGATATGTTTGCGGAACGCATCGAGGAAAGCCGGGGTGCCGAAGGTGTCGGTCAAGGCGACGCCCAGAACCTGCTTTCCAGTTAGAGCCAATTCTGGGGGGGAAGGTGGGGCACGTACTCCTTCCCCGAAGCAACCAAGCCAATACCGGAGAGCCATCTCGTTGGCGTTCTCGTAGTCGTCCGTAATGGCAGCGATGGTCATGTACCATTCGTGAGCGACTGTGCCCACAGGGGTCACGTCGTACATCATGGCGAAATGAACATTGCTCGTGCCAGTGAACGCACCCTTCCAGCCACGCTTTTTCCCCTCCTCCGCGGCGCGAGAGAGTCCCTTCATGACCAGGTCTTGGGTGTGATAGTCGCGCCGTCTTCGGGATCCGAACTCGGAGAAGATGCACCCGTGCTCTAACAACGTGCAGCCCTTGCGGAACGCCTTCTCCTCCTGGCAGCTGTAGTCCCAGTCCTTATCGCTGAACATGAAGTACGCTTGGCTGGTCAGGGCCAGCAACGGGATCTCGTAGAGGATGGTGTCCACCCAGAGACCTTTGACAACATAGTCTACATCACCCTTGTCTTCGTCACTACCAGTGTCGCCCTCCCCGGGGGTAAAGTGAATTTCGACCTGCTCCGAGGGCTTGAGTTTGAATGTGGTCAGGAAGTGCAGGTAGGCATCGTTGAAGTAGGGGCATTTCTTCTTCAGGAATTCGATCTCGGCGCTTGTAACTTGGATATTTCCGAGCTCTGAACAGAGATAATCCGTCGTTAGTCAGACCGAAAGTGATCGATTCCCTTTTGCCAACTTACTGTCCAGCTGCGCCAGAAGCCATTTGTAAGCACCCCGCGTCAGCTTCATGTCGGCGGTGCGGTTCGTGAAGCCATAGGTGACATCTGCGCGTTGGTTCGACCGGTCAAAAAAATCTGTGCGCCCAGCAAGCTCTAGTCCGAGACTGCTTACAAGTATCAGGGAAGTATTTGAGGATGGCGCATTGCATCGTCAACTTGTACAAGTCCGTATCAAGCAGCGAGAAGATGCCCTCCGGGAGCGGAGGGGATGCTTCTTGAGTCATGGCTGGGATTGTACGATCAAAATGTAAGAGTATGGGAGACAAATTGGAGGTAGCGATTCTCTTCCTGAGAGAATTCCAAGCTACTCAAGAGTGCACGAGGTTGGAAAACCCCCAAGGGAGTTGCTTTGCTGCGCGGGGAGAGCAAAGGAAAAGATAGTGTTTGGCCTGTTTGCACACTGAGGGGCTTCCGTCATCCGCGGGCGACGTCATCCAATTACTTCCTGACTTTCTACTACAACTGAATGAATCTTGTTGGACTCTCCCGTCTTCTACTTGACTCAAGCCTTGGAAAGAGGTCTCAATCGCGTGGGAATCATGGCTGCATTGCGTGGCCCGCATCTACAGAAGGCGTCATCTCGGCCTAGACTGCCTTTTGCGTCTATCGCCGGGATGCAGAACTACCGAATATCTTTGCCTTTCATTGCATATCGAGCCTGTCCATAACTGTCGCATCCAAAAGAAGACATTATCACCGAGGTGCTACCTGCAACTAGTGGAGTGATCTCGCTTCCTGTCCTTTGTCTTCACTCCGATGACCTGGCAGTCATCGGTAAAGATAACTAATTGCCTAGATCAACAAATCCTCGCAAATCGATAGCACTGCTCGGCCCCACCGTGCGAATATCACTAGCGTGCGCTGTCAACGGTCTCGATTTGGGGCGGATGCACAACATAGGCTCAGTCGCACTCGCAGTCGCCTGCCTGGAACTGAGCCCATCGGTAGGCCATGAGACTAGCATGGCTATACCTTTCTCCCGACTTACCGTCCCAGATATTGCATTTTCACATGCTTCAGGGAGTAATCAAAAGTGCAAGGATTATCCTTGTCTGTGGCTGAGTCTTGCTTACCGCAGACGCATCTTGCATTGGCAAGCATACCCCGGGTCTGCAGGACATTGTTCGTTCATTCTCGACGCGCACTGCCATTGGCACATAAAAGGAAAGCACGAGCACTGGATAGGGCTCAAGACGAGATGATCCAATCTAAATTCTTTGACTCTGGAGGCCTTGATGCCGATTTACCTCGAGTTTTGGCGCGATACTATCTTCGCAAAATAAACCGCAAGTGGAAAGAACGCACTTTTCAATCTTCCATCATGATCTGGGCCTGTAATGGTCTTCGTGAGATAATAACTAGCTAGAAGTGTTGTATCGAAGCTCAGAACAGCTCGGGTCCTGAAAGATCACAACTCAAAGACCCGGCAATAGTTACGAAAGTTGACCTCGAGATTTAGCAGCTGCTAAGACTACAACTCTCAAAAAGGGTTTCATCGAGGAGGGACCTTCAACCTGACAGCGCAGAGCCATGTCTCTACATTAACACATCCGCTTGGGTGACCCGGGGAAGTCATATGTAACCCTGATGTTCGACAATGTCATTGGGCTCGAAATGGACCATCCTACGTATGCGAAGACACAGTCTAGGCCCGTTAGTCGACAGGGGTTTCTCCGATTTACACGCTGAGTTTAGCTGTCCTTGGCCAGGTGTGACTCTGCACAAATTTCCATGATCCTGGGTGCTTTGCCTCAGCCTATCAATTTGAACCCTGAGTCTGGCGCTTGACAACACAAAGATCGTAATAGGCCATGCGAGGACGCCATAGTTACTGGTGTCTATAACTAGACAGGCATCTCTTGTTTACAGATGTGGCGAGCCGGCGGCAATTGATTAACAGACATAAGATATAGGCACCTAATATGTCCCTCTTCGTGTTATCTCTTCTAGTCATCATTTACTACGTACTGAGAAACATTTATCGTCTCTATTTTCACCCGCTCCGCAAGATTCCCGGACCTCCAATAGCAGCGATTACTGGCTTCCATGAGTTCTATCTTGATGTCATTAGAGGTGGAAAGTTCTTCTGGAAGGTCGAAGAGATGCATAAGAGATATGGTATACCGGGTTTGAAGCCCTTGCTGGCATGAGCTCCCTTGTTGAAGAGAACTAGGTCCCATGGTGCGGATAAACCCTCGAGAAGTCCACATCATCGATCCCGCAATGTACGATGAGATTTACGCCGGTTAACAGTCGCAAACGGAACAAGGACCCGGTCTTTGTCTCCTCCTTCGCGTCCCCAAGCTCTGTCATAGCAACGATTGATCATGACCTTCACCGCGCGAGACGAAGCTTGCTGAATCCTTTCTTCTCAAAGAAAGCGGTAATGGAACTCTCCACCGTCCTCCAAGAGAAGATTGCCCGACTATCATGGCATCTGGAGAGATTCTATGCTGACGGAGCGGTGGATGCCCTGCACACTGCCTTCGTTGGTCTGACAGGGGATACCATCACTCATTACTTGTATGGTCAAGGCAAGGGCTACCTATCCGATCCAGATCTCACCAAGCGTGACTTCATCTGGGAGCTGATGTTCGAAAGTACCAACTCATGCCATTTGTTTCGATTTCTCCCAAGCATCCTCCGACTGATCAAGGCTCTTCCTGGCCGTTGGATGCGTCTCATTCGTCCTAAACTAGCTCAAATCTATGCGATGCAAGAGCAGATCGCGCAGCAGTCACAGGACGCCCTGCTCAACAAAGACAGTCACACCAATACCGTAGGCTCAATATATCAGGTCCTCGCTGATCCGTCTCTTGCCCTGGAGGACTGCACCCTGGTCCGTCTTCGTGATGAGAGCTTCATACTTCTAGTCGCCGGGACAGAAACCACCGCTTCAACGTTGACCTTTGCCGTCTACCAACTCCTGCGCGACAGAGGAATGTTCCTCAGACTGCGCGAGGAACTGAAGCAGGTCATGCCTGCACCATGCCACGAACCCAAATGGTCTCAACTGGAGCAATTGCCTTACCTGGTAACCCCCTGAGCACAAACACCCCCGTCTCGGTCACATGGGTATGTACAAGTTTCTAATGGGTATGCCACCATAGACAGCCATCATAAACGAAGCCCTCCGACTCAGCGCAACGCCCATGCGACCAGTTCGAGTAGCCCCATCCGAGTCCTTACAGTACAAACAATATACAATTCCACCCGGTGTACGTCGTTCTCCGCACCTTCTTTATATCCCCAAAAGCAACCACCCGGCAAACCCAAACTCACAGTGAACCCACCCAACTAACATCGCAATCACTCCCCAAAAAGACCCCCATCAGCACAATCAGCTACTTCATCCACCGCAACCCCCAGATCTTCCCCGACCCAAACACCTTCCGACCCGAGCGCTGGCTTGAAGCCGCCGAGCGGGGCGAAAGTCTCACCCGGTACCTCGTCCCCTTCGCACGGGGCAGCAGGATCTGTATCGGGATGAAGTGAGTGAGATCCCATCACCTTTCTGATTTCATATATGCCTGCCCTCCCTTCATAGAAAGCTTGTCCTCCTCCTTGGAAGTCAAGCCTAGCAGCCAGAGCCCAGTATCAGATCTTCGCACACAGGGCTAACAAGTTTTCCAAAAACTTCATTGGCCGGTTCACAAACAGTCTGGCCTACGCGGAACTCTACATGACCATTGCATCCATCGTGAGGCGGTTCGACCTCGAGCTCTGCGATACGAACCCCGAGGACATGGAATTCGTCCGGGAGAAGATCCTGCAACGGCCGAAGAAAGGCGTCTGGACGTTGAAGGCGAGGGTCGTGGGGATTGTTGTGGAGTGAGGGGTGAGGGTTTGTGGGCTGCTGGGCTGCTGGGCTGCTGGTGGATTGCCGGGGGAGTTGGGGGGATTCAACTTCCGATTGACGTTCTTACCACGTATTGATGGTGTCCTGGCGAGGTTCATATGGAGCGTGGTGATTGTATTTGTCACAACTAGTTTGCTCTCGTCTACGAGCTCATTTACCGTGAGAAGTCTGGAGACCGTGGGGTGCGTATGCGTGACGACGTATTCATGAACAATTACTTGATAGTGGATTGGATGTAAATAAATACTGGTTGAAACTCCTGACACCGGGCCCCATGATTATGCACTTTACAAAGACCAAGATTAAGGAACTGTCTTGGTTCTCGTTAACATTGCCCCTCATGGCTTTCCCCCTTGTTACTCTCATTCCCCACGAAGACAAATAAGGCAGGCGGCAAAGGAACTGGCCCCATTGTTAAATAAGATAGAGCCAGGTCAGGCATAAATAACATATACAAATACATTTCCTTCCGAGCTGCCCACCTGATCAATGCCTCTCCATTCCCTGGGGTTCCGACTGATCAAACAATTAAATCGACCCGAGGCCACTGAAACTCACACCTCGGGCCAATCCCAGCCGCAGAATCCGCATGATATCCTCACCCGTGACGTCCTCCGATAGGCCAGCACGCCAATCCCAGCCTCGTTCGTGAGAGGCAGGACCGTTCTCTGCATTCAACCGGGGCACAAGCACACCCGAACTACCGGCTGAGCCGGAGCCGGAGAGCGTGCGTGCTGATCCGACCATCTCGCTACCGATGATAGAGAAGGTGCTCGAAGCATTGGGAGCGGAGACAGACTTTTTGAGCATGGCGCGCGGTGATGGAGGTAGGATGTATGAGTCGGTTGAGGAGGATGTATTTGCGTTCTTAGAGGATTGATATTCAATCAAGGTGGAGCGGAAACATTCTTCGCACTGGGCGTAAACGCGAGGGGTGACAGTCTGGAGGTCCTCGATCGCGGAGAGAATGGTAAATTGCTGGGAGACGGAGAGGATGGGGGTTGGTTCTGAAGCCGGTCAGAGTCTTAACGAAGTCTATAGGAACACGGTTAGAGGATGGAAAGAACTTACGGTCAACAAACGGGAGGACTTCGCCCAATAGAGTCAAGAGGCCATCGACTTGAACGGCGGAGTCACGGTCTGGGTCGTACAGGCCACCATAGATACTGTCTGCGGCGCTGCCGATGACTGCCACAAGGGCCTGGGCTGCCGCACGTCGTCTAGCAAGAGGCTTGTATCGAGGTTGTTGACCTTCTTTGAGGTTCTCGGCCTCGTCCCGGATTTCGTAGTACCGGCGTAACGTGGCATATCCAGAGAAGTAGTATTGCAGGATACTGGCTGCATCTTCGTCGGATCCTGCGATGGCGGCCAGACAACGACCAGGGTCTCGGATCAAAGACTCAAGCTGCTCGTCGAGGTCATTCGACGCGGGATAAGCGCGAGACTGCACAAGACTGTACGAAATGAGCAGGTCAACCACGGACTTGACCTTACGGCGGTTATGTGCGCGCGCATAGCACAGGAGAGCAAGACCATAGTCCTCTGAATCAGCAACGGTAGAATCACCGAAACGCTGGTCAAATTAGCAGCCAGTTGATGAAACGGACAAGAAAGAAGAACTAACCTCCGAAACCTTCCGCCCTTCATTGTCAAGATCAAGCTCAGAACAAAGCATAACCACCTTGTCAACTTCCTCAGCCGTATTGAGCGGCAATCTATCCAGCAGTTCCGAAACACTCTTTTGCAACTTCCCCCTGTCGTCCAGGCGACTTAGGACCTCGAGAGCTACCTCCCATCCGTTGCGAGTACCATCTTGGCATTCAATCGATTGTCGTTCAAAAAGGCCAGATGCATAGGCACTGATTACATCGTTCTTGTTCACACGAGGGCCGGTTGCTTCAGTGCCTTGGCCTTGACCATACGACAAAACCATCAGATCGTCTTCGCTCAAGCCAGGCATAGATTTCGATTTGGAGGCTCTGGGATTCAGCCAGCCCCCAATGGACGCGACCTCGACTACGGCACATGACACACACAGTGACCATGTCTGAAGCAGCTCAATCACGCCTTCGACATTACCTTCAAAGACAGAAGCCAACCCAACTTCGAGACTGCTGAGTGAATTGACACGGAAACTAGCATCATCACCCTCCGCGCTTGTGGCGTGACCAAAAGCTAGATCAAGTCGCCGCAAATAGGCATCTTGCACACTGGTAGGAGACGTATTCCTTGCTGGGCGAGAGAATAGGGGGTTGAGGCTGGTGGGCGGAAGGTCACTAGGGACCTCGTCATCATCGTCACCACCCCACCACACGGTCATGCAGATGGTGGCTTCGAGCCAGTCTTGTGAGTTCTCCATGATGGCATCTTCGTCACCGAGCAGAATACGATACATGGATCGAAGGTTCTGATAAATTGCCCAGGGCACTTTGCTTTCAGCCATGCGGGCGGATTGGGTGAAGGAAATCGTCTGCGCGGGGGCAGTCGCCTTCAGCCCAAAGTTGACAGCTTGGAAGCGGTTTTCTTGAACAGGGGGTTCTGGCGACGCCTTGTCTTCGCCTTCAGCGAACTCCTCCAGGTCTGTTACTGCCGCCAAAACCCGTCTTCTGAACAAAGCCCATTCGGCACCCTTGACATCCCAGTCGTCGCGAGAGACACCAGGACATGACTCAAGGATTTGAAGAGCCTTGTTGACGCATCGCTGAATATTCTGCAGCTGTGTTCCGCGGTATCCCGCCTGTGGTAGGCCATCTTCTAACGCTGATCTTGCATAGTTAAAATCGGCAGATCGCAAAAGTTCGACGGCTGTCGAGAGGCTACCCCGGAGAACGGCCGCATTGAGCAAGTCCCAGAAGCTTGATGACGCAGTAGGGTTGGGTTCGAACGCTTTCAAGACTTGCAGCTCCGACGCAGGAGGGATGTGGTTGGCATCGAGCCAGTCAATGAGAAGTCTGGGGATGGGTGTCGGTGATGTTGTGCGTGGACCACCCAGCAATAGATTGCGCGTTGCGAAGGGGTTTACTTGGCCGGGTCGATCAAATGGCCGAGGGGGGTGATGCAGCTGTAGATGGAGTGAAGCCAGAAAACTTGCCTTGGCGATATTTGAGGCTTGGTCACCCGGTCCGATGCCGTCTGACTCTTGGTAAGGACCATTCTGTCCTGTAGCTGTCTTCCACACATTTGCTAGTCGACTGCAAACATCCGAGAGGGCCGCGCGGAGGTCCGTGCCATTATAGTCGGCTTTCCTGACTTCGTCATACATGCGGCAAAGCTCGTCCTCCGTGCTCATGACAAAGTCACTCGACTCATCCACTGTTGTCAGCCGCGAGCGAGCTAGATTGCGAACTATAGACGGCATTGCAGAGTCTTTCTTCGGTGATAACTTTCCCTTGCGCAGAGGCGCTTGACCTGCCCAGCGCTCATCGAGCTTTGGGCGCTTAGCGCTGCCTGGGTTTGAGTAGATAGACTTGCGATGACCAAGTGAGACAGGCTGCGGAGCGATAGAGTCTCCGAGCTGAGAATCCAAGAAGCTGAAGCGGCCCACAGCGTTCTTGTCCGCCTTACCCACACCCAAGCTGCTTCCCGTCTTGTCCACTACCTCGTCCTCTGTCTCAGTCAGAATATCATCTCCCTCTGCATCCATCTGGGACTCCGTGAAGCCATTGGATTGCCCAAAGCGTGTGGATTCGTCAAAGCGAGAGCCATTTGTGATGCTGAACAGGGACTGCGACGCTGCAGACGATTTCGTTGCGGTTGTCGTTGTTTTCTTAGGTAGGGGTGGCAGAAAATCATTTGACATGATGGATGACCCAAAGATGCTATCATTGTCATTGAGGTTCATGTGGCCCGACTTTGTGAAGAGGGAGCCGGAGCTCATGCGAGAGCTCCCAAAATCGGAAGGCCCGCCATGCGGAGCAAAGGAGTTGGATGCGGACGGTGGGGCCCCAGCCGGAGTGCTGGATAAATCATTGAAAGGATCGCGGGATTTACCAGGCGTAGAAGGCGGGCTAGACTGGAGGTGGAAATTCCAAGACATTGTGTGTTGATGGGTTGCGAGGACAGATTCTGGAGGAAACGGTTACTGGGCGGGAGGGATAGCGGAATTCACAGGAAAAATAGTTGTTAGAATCGAGGCTATGATTCAATAGCCCCGATGGGGGGTTATAGCCCGGCGAAGATGATGAATGACGAGCAAGAATGGCCGGGAGGGGGCGCAACAAAGAGTGGAACAATTGTCAAGGCGCAACCAGCAAAATGGCGCCAAAGGAAATGCTGAACATGGCCGATTTGCATGTTTCGTGCTCGTTGCTGGAGATGATCGAGCGAGACGCGCCGGCAAGGGCGGTGAGGCCAAAAGGTGAGTGTCATGTGATATTCATGCCTCAGGTGTCGAGTCTTTTTGATCGACTATTCCCAAGTTGGACGACTCGTATTCGGCCATGACGATCTTCTATCTTCAAGGCTGTGAAATCCAGCCGTGTCCCAATCAACGGTCTCAATAGCATATTTGAAATGCACAGCCCGGACCCTGAGCATCCACACCTTGTCAGACCAACTTTGGGAGACCCTGAGATGCTTTCCATTATTGGCGCGTGGTGGAAACTTACGCCCAAAGCATCTGACGCGCACCAAGTATAAAGATCCTGGGCTCCGGTTGCCCTCTTGAAATGCAATCCTTCGCACTATGAGTTTCCCAGTATCACCGCACTATGGCTTCTTATGCACCTTCATTCCACTCCGATGCGTCCACCGAGTTTGACCCTGGCTTGGTGGATGCTAAGCTACCAAATGATGATACTATCATCCGTCGCTACAAGATCTCCAACACAGCATGGCGGCATCATTACAACGTAAAACTTGGAGACGATCAACAGCTCTACAGGGTTCGCGTGTCCGAGTTTCGACCAAAGAAGCCGGACCTCACTTTCCATGCTGGGATGGATGACTCCGGTCCGGTCGTGGCAGTCGCCAAGTTCCAACATTTCTCACGAGGTATTCACATTGGCTTAGGAGATCCTCAAGCTCCGAGTGAGATGGTGTGGGAGGATCTTACCGGCCGAAGCAAAAGCCACAGCAAATATCGCTGGGAGATGGAAGTCCATACGGCCAGTGGGCCACGGAGGCAATCTTTCCTGTGGAAACGGACACACCATGTCGGCCTCGAGGGTCACACTTGGACTAGGCTCAGCAATCGCAATTACAAGCTAGTTGACGAACAGAGCGGCAACATTCTGGCGATGTTCATGAGCAATGTGGCTTCATACAAAGAAAGTGGCATGCTCCAGCTCTATGTGGATTATGGCCAACAGTTCGATCTCATGGTCCTTGCGACAGTCCTTTCCTTGTATGAGAAAGCGAGACGACGTCGACAGAACAGCACTACCACTGGAGCATGAGTTGAGTGGAGGTGGAGGTGGTCGGCCCCCGTTGGAGGGTGAAAGGGGTCATCTTAGGTTATCTCTTTAAAAACACTGGTCTGAGATTCTGGGATCATTTTCAAGCTTCTTCACATTAGGGAAATCGCCACCATCTCATTTTGGTATGCATGAACTTGTAGTAGAGAAACTGTAGCTCGTTGGGAAATTGATTGGACTGTTAACTGGTAAACTTGCGGTTGATGACATAATGTGGTACAGAATGGCTTCTCCAGCGGGGCTTGACAAGAAATACTTTCCCGACGGCGTGAAACTGGGACTCTTCAGATGAGAGACAGATGCAATCCTTAGTCAAGCCTGCACTCACTCAGTCACTCTCGCCATATGACTTATTCCTAATCTCCCCAGGAGTCAGGCGTGGCCAACGGAAATGGCACTCCGACGCCCTCATCGCAAGTCCCGGCACGGCTGCCTCGAATGTAAGCAACGACGAGTGAAATGCGACGAGCTGCGGCCGGTCTGCTCAAATTGCTCGAAACGCATGGCGTCGTGCAGGTATGACTCTGCGACTTCACTACTCTGGACCAACGACGAGTCACAGCCTCGTCCTCCGCCGAACAAGTCAGGCTCTGAAGGGCCGCGGGAGTCCGAATCCACCTTTTCCACGACCGCCAATTCGCTCCGCATTCTGGGGAAATTAAACGGCGACGACGAGCCTCAATCAGTCGCTCGTCTCAACCTAAGCGACCTAGAGTTGATGATGCACTGGTGCAATTCAACCTACAAGGCACTTTCCCGGCACGCGAAAACCGATGCGATCTGGCAGGCTCGTGTTCCTGAGGAGGCTTTATCCCACCCCTTTCTCATGCACGGCTTGTTGGCATTGTCGGCGATCCATCTCGCGCGGACGAGAGATGAAGTCAAACGCGCGGCCTACGTGAGCATTGCCGTCGCGCATGAGAACCAGGCTCTGGCCTTCTTTCGCGAGCAGTTGAGCGACATCAACGCATCGAATGCCAAAGCCATGTTCGCATTTGCCAGCGTTGTCGTGGTCTACACTTTTGGCTTTCTGCATCCCTCCCATGCCCCCGGAACGGACGATCCGTGGGCGTGTATCAATGGCATCCTGCAGGTATTTACATTGACGCGCGGCGTACAGCAGATTCTGAACGAGGCGACGTCGACGATACGAGGTAGTGATTGGGGGGCCCTCTTCCAATTGGATGACTACGATGATGTGCTTCCTGATGATGAGCGGTCCGCTTTGGACCGACTGCACGAGGTGAACCATTTCTGCAAAAGCCAGGATCCGGCTCATGACTCCATCACCTACGAGCATACAATTGAGAACCTGGCAGACTTGATGGCGGCAGCTCATCAAGGTGTGACCTCTGTAAGACAGGCCTGCAGATGGGCGATTAGGCTCAAGGCCGAATTCGTACAACTGCTACAGGAACATCAGCCACTGGCGCTTGTCATTGTGGCGTATTACTGCGCAATCCTTCATCGGCTTCGGGATATCTGGTTTGTGGATGATTGGGGTATCCGGGTCCTCAAGGCCATTTGGCAGGTTTTGGACGACCAATGGCGACCGTTGCTCGATCAACCCATGATAGGGACCTTGGGGGATAATGCCCACCGAGCGATTGATTAGCGAGGAACTTAGCAATTGACACGAGCGATTGGCCAGGGCCTTGAATATTTAAACCTCTCTTCTACCTCGTGGGGCATCATCCAATCTAGTTGGTGTGCGTACATAGTACTAGTAGTACTTCTTACTTCTTCAATCCACAAATGGAACCTCAGAAGGATCGGTAAAACCCCCATGGGTTTTGACAGCTACGGAAGTGCTACTAGATTCCTAAATCTCTGAATAGGAACCAATGTGACTTTTTGGTCAGTATTGAGTGCTCAGAGAGACGAAGCGCTCTTCGCCCAAATCAGTTCTTTGCTGCTTCTATTTCGGTAACTTCGTTTAGCTCGTATTCATATCCACATTGGGCGGCAGCCCTGGTCTACCTAGTATCTACTGGCCTGTCTATCTCTACCTTCTACAATTTACTGTCCGGCTCTCCATTCTCCAACACATACCTGTACCTCGCTCTGCCCGCATCCATGTCTCTCAACGCGACATTCACCTCTTCCATCGGCCGTTTCTCGATCCAGGGCAACACGTTCTTCTGCGCCGCCAACTCCAGCATCGCCCGGATATCCTCGCGCGACCCGATATTCGACCCCGCCAGCTTGATGCCCTTCTGAATGAATGACCAGGCCGGCAACTGAGGCAGTGGTTTCTCGGGGGCGCCCACCTGGACGAACGTGCCGCCGACGCGCAGCAGCCTCAGATATCGCGCCAGCGGCATATCGTCCCCGTCCACCGTACAGATAATGAGGTCCAGCGTCCGCTCGTACTTCTTAGCCCAGCCCTCCTCCTCGCCCGTGGCGATGAACCCATCGGCCCCGAGCCCCTCAACCGCATCCTTCCTCTTGGCCGCGGACCGCGAGATCGCGACCACCCGGTCGCAGCCCATGGCCTTCGCAAACAGCAGCCCCAGGTGGCCCAGGCCGCCGATGCCCACGACGCCGACGCGCTTCCCGGCTCCCGCGCCGTACTTCCGCAGCGGCGTGAAGACGGTCGCCCCGGCGCAGAGCAACGGCGCCGCATGCGCCGAGGACAGCCCGTCGGGGATCTTGAACACGAACTGGGCCGGCCCGCGCCAGGTGCGCGCGAACCCGCCCATGGTCTTGACGGCGGTCTTCTGCTGGAAGCCCGCGTCCCAGAAGCGGTCGTTGTACGTGCCGGTGATCCGCGGGCAGTAGTTCTCTTGGCCCGTGCTGCAGGCGTCGCAGTCGGCGCCTAGGCAGGCCAGGATCTGGGCGCCCACGCCCACGCGGTCGCCGAGCTGGAAGGCCGAGTATGGGGCCGGCAGGGACGGCACCGAGGCGCCCAGGCGCGTGATGAGGCCGACGATCTCGTGCCCGACGACGCACGGGTAGTCGGACGGTCCCCAGCCGGAGCGGAGCGTGTGCACATCGGTGCCGCAGATCCCGCAGTGGGTGACCTGGATCTCGAGGTCGGTGGGGTCGAATGGTTTGGCTGTGAAGGTCGTGAAGGCGAGGGGCTCGGTGGGCGAATGCGAGACCCAGCCGTGGAATTGGTCGGGTTGCGGGGGCATTTCGAGAGAGGTTGGTCAGAGACGCGGGGTGTACTTGGAGGAATCTTCCTGGGAGGTGGGTTCTGCGCAGGAAATGAAAGAAGAATTCAAACACGAGGAAAAGCAACGCAGTCTTCCTCTTTTTGGATTTTCTCTTGGGAGGAAAGTAGGATCACGCCGCTGAGGGACGAAATGCGGAGATGAAGCGGATTCCCGATGGGGCAAAAGAGCGGAGGGGCCGAGAGTGCCGAGGTTCTTCCACCCCACACTCCTTCGCGACAACTCTACCATCGATATTGATATTGCCATACTCACAGTATCTAGAGAAGAGACCTGCTACTCATTAAGCCTGGAATATACCGCAAGAGGTCAATTGTCTTCTGAAGTCTAGGCTTACGTGATCGCTGCCGTTCAAATTAATCTTTCCGATTCAATCTGAGATGAAGAATCTCGCTGTCTGTCTCTCGTACTAATCCTGAGCCAAGAATTCCAGTACTAAGCTCAGAGCCAACGTGGAGAATATTTACTTTGGAAGTGGCCAAGAAATATCAATTCAGGGTATAACCACTGATCCTACCACCTTCTCTTCAAACCCCTCTCTCCTTACACCATTTCTCCACCTCCTTGGCCAACTTCTCCCTCTGGTCCCTCACCATCTCCATCATCGGCTCGACCTGCTTCATATATGCCTCGGCAGCATACCCGGTCTGACCATCCGGCCCGACAGCCCCGGGCCCATCCTTCTGCGGCGCAAGGTAGGTATCATAGATCGAGATCATCAGGTCCATCACACCGGATAACTGGTTGGGAAGCCACTGCGTATCGGCCCAGAAGCATGTTTAGTATCTATCTCACGAGGTGAAAGTTTACCCTCGGGGTTGTGGAGAGCAACTTACCGTGACGATGGGACTACCACCGGTAGCAGTAGGGTGTGGAGTTCGACGGATGATATACTCTCGGGCAAACAGCCAGTGTCTCCAGCGGAAGCTCCGAACGTGGTTCAGAGTTTTGAGGAAGAGGATGGTGGTCTCGGTGTCCTGGACGGCAAAGTTGCGAGTGCCGACTTCTTCGGATTTGGAATTCATGTAGGCGAGGAATTCACGGTGGGGTAGAGGGCGGTAGGCACGGAACTCGTGCAGGATCTTGGTGAGCGGAGTGGAGGGCATGGGGATCTGGCAGAGGTGGTCGAGGAGAGGGATCTGTTTGTTGTGGATGGTTAGGTTTGCATCTAGAAGGGGTAGACTTGAGACGAAAACTTACCATGCTGTCGTTCGCACCGCTCTCGCCGCGGAAGAAGAGGGGCTGGTTGTCAAGAACTCCATCGTAGATGACACCGTTCGGGAACATGGATTGAGAGGTGATTCCGAAGATGAAGACACGGAATGAGAGGTAGTCCTGGGGCTTGGAGTTGGCCCACATGTCTAGATGCGGGTTGTTAGTAAGGAGGAATCTTTGAGCAACAGGAGGGAACGGGAAGCGCTTACCTTCCATCGAGGCTTCGATCTTCTCCATGGACGCGAGAATCTCTCTAAATCCATCGTTGACCACCGAGCGATCACCCTGCTCGACATTGTCGACCACCTTAAGTGCTCCACTAATAAGACCATTGGATTCTTTCACCATGTCCACGTGGGTCAAGATAAAGCCGGCTTCGGAGCTCTTGGGGTCCAGACCCTTCTCAAACGCGCGGACAAGACGCAAGTTGGAATATTCCAGGCCTTTGGAGGGGTCTGCGAGGGTGTAGTTGAAGAGTGAGTATGCAGCTGCGTAGGACATGAAAGGAGGAATGTCGAGGCTGACATCATTTTAGTTAAAACGGCCAAAGCTCAATAGATTAAGCGTAGACTCACATCTTGGCACAATGATACATTGGACGAGCCACAGACTTGGGCAAAACATCCCGTCCGAGTCCATAGCCCTGGTCGGGGTTCTTACACCAGTTCTCCCAGCATGGCTCGAGAAGATACGACGAGGCGAGGAAAGAGTAATCACGGAATGCAGCGGTGATCATATAGAGATCCGGTGCACCATCAGGTGTGACCAGCTTGTCAATCTCCTCGGTCAGGTCAGGAAGCTCGGCCAGAACAGCCGGCCCTAGCTCATATGTCGCAAGGAGACCTGGAGTACCATCCTCCTTAACGGCAGGGAGACGCTCGAGCAGTGACATCAAAGGTTGGAAGACAGAAGGCAGCTTAGTGGGGGAGACAAGAAAGGGCAAGAACCCGGTAGAGGTAGTGATAGTGAAGGGGTCCAAGGACCGAGGAAGGGTGGAAGGATCATCATGGATATGAGGGAAGCGATCCAAGGTACTGTTCGGGAGGGGAACTCTAGAAGGAGACATGGTGCAATTATCTCTAGATAAGGGAATGAATAGAGGTATGATGAGACGCTGAGATGTGAGAGGATACGAGAGAGTCTAAGGCCTTGAGTAAGAGGAATAAGAGGAACTAGAAGAAGGAGAAAAGAAAGAAGGAGAACAGGAGGCCAGGTGAATTGAATCAGGGGATCAGGTGAATGGGAAAGAAGGAAAATCAGGAAGTTAAGTTAAAAAGCTTGCTCTCTAGATAATGAACTCAGAATTCTTGTGCCTGGAAATTGGGCGGGATTGCAGGCGATTCTTATAATGCTTTGAGGCCGGTATCAATTCCGGCCTCGACAGCGCCATTACGAAACAGGTAGGGAAACTGCGTGGAGACCTCAGTCTCAATCATGATAACAAGGTAGTACTGGCTCTGGACATCTCTGAAGCATTATATGGCTATTTTCACGAGTTCCCATGCCCATGAACCCTCCCTCAGATCAATCCATCGCTGCTAACGCCTGCTCGACGACTTTATACTAACTCTTGGCAGATCAGGGCACGCTGGGATCACGAGGACACGCTATTCCCTTTCCAGTATTGTATACCAATGTGTTTGGCTGCCTATACTCAGCTGTGGCTGGTGCGCGAGAACTGATGCATTGCTACTGGCTACTTCTAGCATATATCTGACTATGTTTTACACAAGTCTCGCTCAGATTTGCCGGTTTGATGGACGTGGTGTCCCAAACTCACAGTCACCTACATCATGACCTTGACTATACTTCACCAATTGCCAAGGCTCAAGTCATGTAATCCTCGCCGCTATTGGTCACGTCAGCCGGATTTTGACAGATTAGCTTTTCGTAGTTGCATGAGGCCGGAATTGAGCCGGCCTCCGCTGATAGCCGGCCTCCTTTATATCAGCCGCCTATCTGTCGACTTATCGGGCAACTCGGAAGAACTGCCAACCCGAGCAAAAATGGGTTCAATTTCAAGGACTGATAAGGACTATAGTTGGTGCTTGGACATATCATACATCTACATAACGTACTGTCATTCCACGAACATTACCACAAAGTCATCCGTGCTTCCGTCTGTCGCATAAGGTCACATCACATTCGACTACGGCTCAACGGCCTCGTTGACCATTCTGCTCACCGTCCGCCGCGCCCATGTTGATACTTCTGCTCAGATAGCATTACGTAGTCGAATTCATCACTCATTCACGTCCTCCATTGACATCGGTGCTATGTAAATCATCTAGTAACATGCTAGTCACATAGTAGCGTGAGATTGTCATTTAGAGTGCCCATAAATCTACTCATCGGCGTATGTCTTCGTAAAGATTGGAGTGTATGTTCTTTGTCTATTGTACATGGGTATATTTTATAACCGAAAAACTGCCCTTCTGTTGAGGTTGGAAGTCATGACTGAGGTGTTGATTAGAGATGATTTCTTCTGTAACTGGCACAAAGACATACCAACACCTGAGCCTTCACAGCACACGCCGTCAGACCAGTAGACGAAGAGTTGCCTCAGGATCCTTGTCCTTGTCCCTGACTTCTTTGCGTTCCACTATATTCGTCTAAGCTTGGTGAGACTTTTTGCAGTTTCCGATATTCCTCTTCGAGAGCCTTTTGCATCTCGAAGTCAGCTTGTCGTTCCTGCCGGACGCGCTGCTTTTCCATGTCAAGTTCAACCGCTTTGTGCATTGACTAGAGGCCGAGTCATTGAGAAGTCAGTATCCATTTGGGCAAATAAGTGTCAAAGCATTAACGGACCGCCTTCTCTTGCTCCTGTGCCCAGTGCACAAAATAGACAATGCCGGCTGTGCCTAGGCCAGTGGCGGCCAATGTCAATTTGGAAGCCCGAGACATGTCAGCTGTTGATGTATTGAATGATTAGAGACGTCGCAAAAGAAAAAGTAGCGACTCTCTTGTCCAAGAGGCTAAGTCAATCATGATCCCAGTCTCGTGTCGGCGATAATCGACGATGGCGGTGTTTCGTGGCAGAACCTCCGACCGCCCACGGGGGTCATGCGTGGCGTCGGGGAGATCGGACAGCGTACTATCACAAGCTCCACAACTCCACCTTATCAAGATATCGCCTTCAACTCAAGTTATATCCCTTCGAACATACTCTGACGTCCCAGAGGGCTTACTTGAAAGATGGTGTGTGCTAGGAGTCGAGTCCGTCCCTGAAGGAAGAGGCGCTAACGCTGTCCCCAATAGTCCGCTCAGAACTCCGCAGGCATTCAGACCCTCCTCGATGTAGGTTATTCTGACGCTGCTCCTACGAAGGCATACAATTGACATCAAATCTTAGGCCGAGAGAGAGGCCCAGAAGATTGTCCAGCAAGGTAGAGCCCATCTAAACTACTACCGTATATCATCACTGTATGCTGACGTGTCGCTTCTTACAGCTAGAGAATGTACTGTCCCGGCCCCTCACCAATGTTAACGGATCCCTCATTGACACGTTCTGTTCAGACCGTACCAAGCGGATAAGGGACGCAAAGGCTGAGGCTCAGAAGGAGATCGAAGAGTACCGCAAGCAGAAGGAGGACGAGTTCAAGAAGTTCGAGGCTGAGGTATTTACAGCATTACGGTGGCTTCTCGATCAGGGATAGCTCGCAATCACTGTTCAACAAACGAGCTAACGCTTTCGTGTCTGTTCTAGCACTCGAGCGGGTACAAGAAGGCTGAGGAGGATGCGAACAAAGAGGCAGAAGTCAAGCTCCAGGAGATCAAGGATGCCGGAAGCGAGAAGGGTAGCAAGGTCGTGGAGGATCTCATCCATGCACTCATCGACGTGAAGCCCGAGGCTTCGGAGAAAATTGTGGTCAAGGCATAGATCTGTTGTTTCCTGCAGCACCGTGAGAGTTCATCAATTTTGGGTTCTTTGCTTCCAGCCTGTGAATATTATTTAGCTGTTTGATCATACAACCACCCATATGTACGGAGTGCGCCCGTTCTAGTTTCTCTGCAGCTAGTGAAGGGGTGTCAATGTCCTTCCTCAGTGTGGGGATGCCCGCTTGGTGCATGCGTGATACCCCTTACCTTTATGAGACTCCTTTGCTTTCCACCCGACATCTGCGGAGGGCGCAGGAGGTATTAGACAGAATTTATCCCATTTTTAATATCAAGAAGTTATTACAAGGAGTATTGAAACAGCTCCAAGGGATTTTCCAATACATGTTAATCATTCAACACTCATACCAAGGTACATAGTATGATCAGGACTGTTAATGCTGCCTCAGGCATGGAAAACCCCGAATAGGCATCTG
Source organism: Aspergillus japonicus CBS 114.51 (assembly GCF_003184785.1). Lineage (NCBI taxonomy): Eukaryota > Fungi > Ascomycota > Eurotiomycetes > Eurotiales > Aspergillaceae > Aspergillus > Aspergillus japonicus. The sequence continues at coordinate 587,547 of NW_020291648.1, read as the reverse complement.
TTGCGTCATAAGTTCCTCCTCGGCGCGAGGCCGCCCGTGATGCTGGTTTGTATACTGTCGCTTTACCTCCTAGCTTCATTCGCATGAAGAGCACGCAGGGCATAAACAAAATGAGATCTGCTGTCGCTCAATTGCGTACAGTAAGAAGTCTATTCTTTCGCCACAAGAGGACTGTCTTCCATTATGACAATTCGAGGTGCTGTTCCAGCTCACGCGGGTTCCGTTCCTCCGCGCATACAGCGTCCGATGTTCTTGAACCACGCTTGGAAGACCTGGGCAAGGTAATCAGAGATGAGTATGCTGCTATCAGAGATCAATATGGTGGGTTGCATGGCATATCCTGATAGGCTTGTCAGCGTGCTTAATTTGACCTGATATTCACCAGATGCCCCGAAGCACCCTGTCGTGCTTGCGCATGGACTTCTTGGATTTGACACGCTTCGCCTTGCCGGTCCTTATCTCCCCGGTGTTCAATACTGGCGTGGGATTGAGGATGCACTCTCGATGAAGGGAGTCCAGGTCATCACTGCAACAGTACCTCCATCAGCGTCCATTGAAATGCGCGCCGAAGAATTGGCAAAAGACATCGTTGCCGGAGCACGTGGCAAGGAAGTGAACATCATCGCGTGGGTTCTCTACCTTCCAAGATTGACTCTGTTTCTTTGGTATCAAATGTCTAATATTGAACAGTCATAGCATGGTAAGCCTGATTGCCTCATTCACCGTCATCGGAGCTCTCCGTTTACACTTCTGTAAAGGGGTAGGCGATTTGAATGCATCTAATGTCCGTTACGGTCACATCCTGACTGACGACGAAGAGGCCTTGATTCACGATATATGATCACACATCTTAGACCAACGGAGTTTAAAGTCAAGTCTTTGACTACTATAGCCACGCCCCACCGAGGTATGTATGGCATAGCAAAGTAATCATCTTACTAAACCAGCTTGACAGGTTCGGCAGTTGCAGATTATGTGCTCAAGCAGATTGGCGGTATGTCAAAATGACTGCCCCTAAAGAAGACGAAGCTGAAACTCATGACTCACAGATGACCGCTTGGCTCAATTGTACTATGCGCTTGAAAGACTAGGAATAGAATCAGGGGCATTCGCTCAACTGTCCCGCGATTACATGCAAAACACCTTCAATCCTACTACTCCAGATGTGGAGGGCGTTCGGTAGGTGGTCTGTCCTGTGAGTGGTGCCGGGAGACTGAGTTCTTGCAGCTATCTGTCCTATGGAGCATCGATGCAGCCAAGCTTCTGGTCTGTCTTCCGCCTGTCGCATCGCCTCTTGCAGCAGGTCGAGGGGTACAATGACGGGCTTGTCAGCGTTGCGAGCAGCAAGTGGGGAGGAGAAGGGGGCTACAAGGGCACCCTAGAAGGGGTGAGCCACCTGGACCTGATCAACTGGACCAACCGTTTAAAATGGTTGGCCGGCGAAATCACGGGCAACAGGTCAAGGTATGTTGGATGAGTTCGCGATGCGAAGATGGTCTTTTTCTTTTGCTTTGCTTGTTCTTCTGCTGCTGGACGTCGGCTGATACTCTGCGTAGGTTCAACGCAATTGCGTTTTATCTGGATATTGCAGGTACGAGCAAGGACCCTGGCGTCACGCCACACCCAACTTGTCCAACCATTCCGGAGAGTCTGGCTAATGAGATTGATATTCTAGACATGCTTGCGAAGGAAGGTCTCTAATGGCGCGGTGCAGTACCTAACCTCTTATCTGGAATCTTGGTGCCTAGAGTGCCTTGGGCTAGTTCTTTTCATTCGGTGGTTTGACAGCAGCTTATTCCCGGCGATACCCATTGAAGCCACTACTTTAGATTCTACACATGTAAGGGTGGAATTCAATAACTCCCTACTTATTATGACGTGCAGTGCCGTCCATGACAGATCGTAGACTCGTGTTCGATTGGCAGAGAGAAGACCAACAAAGGTGGCGGTGCAGCCAGTCGGACTGGGCGGAGTGGCTGAGTCGACCGCACTCGGCTCGGCGCATCCAGACTCGGGCAGCCAGCCAGCCCTGTGAGAACAATTCCTCGTCGACCCCACGGGAGCAGTTCTGCTTCCCCTGGCCTTAACGTCATTCCCTCCCTGTAAGTTACTGTAAGTTCTGCCGAACTCCCGTGCTTCTTTTTCTTCCCCATTCCCCTCCTCCCTTTGTCCATTATTATCTCTTCGCCTGCGATATTTTGATTACCCAGACGTATATGCAGCCAGTTGAACTGGCATTTGCTCCTCCTTCTATATACTTTGCGTCAATCATAAATCAGGTCTTGAAGAGTGATTGTTGCGTCTCAGGTGCCGGTCATCCTCCTCATCCGTACATTTACGGCTTACGCACGGTTCGCCATGTCCGTAACAATCCACCTGGACCGGCCTCACAAGCACTTCACTAACCTCGACGTTCTCGTTGGGAAAGTGGTGCTCACTCTACCCTCCGAAGCTGCTATAGGAGGGATACAAGTGAAGCTTGAGGGCGAGAGTCGTACACGTCTTGCAGGCCCGCGATATCCGCATCATGAGCAGTCGGACAAAAAGCGGACAGAGATCGAGGTTCACAAGGTGCGTTAGTCCACAGTCTCCCAACACTTACACCTTGTAAATCACTCACTGGCAAGGACTCGGCGGAATGCCCCTCCCTATTCAAGCTGTTACTAAAAACCCTTGCAGCTCCTGTATAAGGTTGCTACCGTCTTCCCCACCCCCGAAGTTTTCAACTCGAAGACCCCCGAAAGGGTCTATACGTTCGCCAAAGGGAGCTACGAGTACCCGTTCAAGTTCAAGGTAATCGCGTAATTGTTTCCTTCACCATTTTCGACGTAGACTGATTTCAGATCCTAGTTCCCGTTCAACAATGCTTGCAATTTCCAAAATAGCATGCTCACCAACCTCAACATCACCGGCCTCAAGGTGGAGGTGGCGAAGGATACTCATCGCCATGTGAAGAAGACGCTTCCACCATCTCTCAGTGGGTTTCCCGGAATGGCCGATATCAAGTACTACGTGAAAGCCACGGTCATCCGTCCACAATTCTACAAAGAGAATATCAGAGGGGTATGTTCTCCCTCTTGTCCGCTGTGGCCTCTTCTTATCTCAAATGCATGAGACTAACGGCCGCTGTAAGATCACCAACCTGAATTTCCTACCAATCGAGCCCCCGCGAACAGGGAATCCAAGCGAAGAGACTTACGCCAGACGCCAACATCAATTTTCGGATCTCCCTCCCGTCTCCAAGAAAAAAGGTCTTTTCCAGAAAATGTCAAGCAGTTCCCTCCGGGAAAGCGCCAGTAACGGCCCTCGTGTGTCCGCAGATTTGAGATTACCCAACCCTTCGATACTCACCTGTAATGAACCTATACCGATGCGAATCATTGTCAAGAAATTGTCCGAGTCATACGAAACCATCTTCTTGCAGATGTTACAAGTTGAACTAATTTCATATACACACATCCTCGCCCATGACCTCAAGCGGACAGAGAGTGGCACCTGGGTCATGTTGAGCTGCAGCAATATGGCCATACCTCTAGGGAGAGGGGGAGATCCTGCTGAGACCGAATGGACCTTGGATGCTAACATGTGGAACCGCATACCGCTCCCCAGCACTGTAGCTCCATCATTTGAAACATGCAATGTCTCCAGAACCTACGAACTTGAAGTTCGTATAGGTCTCACACATGGATCAGTGGGAAACATGAAAGTATGTTGTCTGCCTCGGCCCTTAATTCTTCGAAATGACTGCTCACTGCTAGTAGCCTCAGCTTATCGTACTTCCATTGCGCATGGCCGTCAAGGTCTTCTCTGGCATTGCACCTCCACAAGCACTCTTGGAAGCTATAGCTGCGAATGGGAATGTTAAGCCGACTGTGTCCACCTCAACCCGACCTGCAGGTGATGGTCTGCCTCCACCGATGCCTCCTCGGCCTGCCCGGCCACCCGCGCCTAACAACCCAGAAGATGGCTACGACGATGCACCTCCGAGCTACGAAGACGCGATGGCTGATACTCTCAGCCCAATTGATGGCCCTCGTAGAGAGTATAACCCACCAAGCGCCTCCTCCGAAAGATCGTTTGAGTCTGGCGCTGATGCAAGATCTCCAGTTGGAAAGGCACCTGAGGCATCGACACTGTACGGCAACGAGGGGGCCAATTCCTCTGCGGAAACCCTCGATATGCTGCCTTCAACCCCCCCAGAGTCCCGGTCCGGATCACCCGTCTCTCTTGTTTCCCGCCAACAAAGCGTACTCAAAATACACAAGGCAATTCCTCCAGAGGAAAGCCCTCCGCAATACCAGGCAACAGCGGACAATCAACCCCAGATATTTAGCAGCCAGGCCGATCACAGACCACTCCGACCAGAGCACCGCACCATGAACCTGGGAGTACCTAATCGGAAGCCAGTTCCTCGTAGTCCAAATCGGGATGTCTGACGTCCAGTGTGGCTATGCTCCCAATAAGAGTATCATGTTATCATGTCTCTTCAATCGACCCCGGAGTCATTCCTGGCTCTTCGGAAATAACCTTCGAGCTCGCAGGACGAATTCAGTCCACTACGTATCTTTAATACTGAGCGATTACATTCTGTTTGCAGCTTCTTTGGTGCCAGTTCTCTGAACGTGCAACAAACATATACTACCTGCTATACATTGGAAGCTATACAATGGAAATACCCCCTGTCCTTTACAAGCATAGATGTGGATTCTGTACAAGAGACTCAAAAATACAAATTTGTAAGGCCAGTGTTGGTACTGTTTGGTGGTGCGAATTGGCCCGCCTACATGCGGACCAAAGAGGCTTAGCGGGAAACAGAAGCTTTGGCACTGCATCGGTCGAGTCGTCGTTCGGGCTTTCCTTCCCCGTGCTTTTCGTCGGTTTCCGCGCTGCACTCTCAACATCTCATCATGACTGTTTTCTCTTCTCAATAATATGTCCTTTTCTCCTGCGCATACCGTTCTCTGAGTGTCCTTTGATTTCCGAATAGATTGGAGATCCGCCCTCTATCTCGAAAGTGTTAATAGCGATTGAGCTCCTGACCCAAAACTGCTCAACCGACCAACGCGCTGCGGCAATCATATCGAATCTAAATCAACTCAACCGCCTCATCGAAGTCTTACACTAATGAGCTGCCCTTGATCGCATTACTTTGGAAGTAGCAGCGGAATTTTCTAAACATTCCATTATGCGTCTCCACTTAACAATCCAGCGTCACGGCTTGCCCGTGACGCGCATTCTTTGGACAACGTCTCCTCACTCCCAATTCGGTCCCAATGCGTCGAACGGCTCGCCCATGATTCCCGCTGCCGCGTCTGCAATTACTTCGACGCGTTTACCTAATGCGCTCTACTCGAGTGGTGGATACACATTCGCACAACTACTGGAAGATGTGAACGAGGTGATTCCGTTGGAAACAGAATCGGCACAGTTTGACGAAGAGTGCAGTGGGCAGTGGGGTCTTGAAGATTATGTGGTTGAAGTGGGTGGCTCAGAGTGCCTACATTTTATGGAGGTGGGCGGCCTATTGCGCGACGGCGATGAGGTCCTGTATGTGCCATTCCGTCCATGTTGACCCTCTCATGATTTCAATTAGGGAGCCACTAACCGAAGCGTCCTCACCTGGTAGAATCCGTGCTCTACAAATCGAAGATCTTCGGGCCAGGCGGCTTTCCGGTCGCCATCAGATCTCCGGAGATGGCAAACACCTCATCGATGGCGTTCCCTTCGGAAAGCCTTTCCTGAAAAGGCCTACTTCATCTCGACCTGCAATCACGATTCCACCTAGGAAGAAACGACGGACTACCATCGCAGGATGGGATTACGGGGTACGCTATGATGATGATGCGGATTGGGAACCACCCAAGCGGCTTCTTTCCAACGTGGAAGTTGATGCACTCGGGAACAGTGGTAATTCCGAAGGGAAAAAGGCGGAAGGGCATGGAACTACGTTTCAGGATGACTTCCAGGATTATCATGAGCCTGAGGATGACGGTGACGGAACAGTAATCCGCCACCCCGTGGACCAGGAATCAGAGAGTGATTCTGACATGTCTGATACCCGAGAGGGCGAACTTGAGGAGGAGTTGAAGGCTCTCGCGGAGGATTTGGAAGCCCCTCCCATCTCCAAACTTGAAGACCAAGTCAAGCAACAGACTGAGTCTGCGCCCCGTGCTCTCCGCTCCGGGCCTAGGACTCCCTCGATAACACCAAAGAGAGATGCACCAAAGGTTACTCAAAGTACCTCAACCCCAGCTGAGTCACGGGCGGATGCTAAGGTGGTCCTATTTGAGGATGAGAAGCCGGCATCGCAAGCCTTGAAGCCTGAAAGCACACCTGTGAGCAAGGCGAAGTCACCCTCCGTGAGTTCGGCTGGCTCTGTCTCAGACGACAGCGACAGCAGCTCACTCGCATCCGACTCTAGTGGTGTGAGTGACTCCAGCTCGGATGAAGACTCGTCTTCGGAGTCAGGTCATTCGCTATCGGACTCAGATGACTCAGATGATTCAAATGAGTCTGATGATTCAGATGATGAGTCCACTTCGGAGTCTGATGATTCAAGCGCATCGGAATCGGAGGATGAGGATGTTTCCGACTCAGACACTAGCGTCGAAGCCCCCATCAAAAATGCTCCGCCTGGAGCAGGATCGTTGCGGACCAAAAAGAGTAATCAACGTAACAAGATGCGTCGCCGATTGGCAAAGCTCAAGGAACTTGGTGCTTTACCTGCGCAAGCTGATTTCGCGGCGCTACGGGAATGGGAGGATGTGCATGGATGCGAGTACTATATCCCCGAAACCAAGCCTGAGCCCAAACCCGAAACCAAATCTGGAGCCAAAGCTGAAGTCAACTCTAAAAACCGAGGCGACAAGAAGGAGCAAGAACGCGCAGAATTTGAAGCAAGGCGGCAGAAACTGCTCCAGGATTTGGCTGCTGGCGGCGTCGACGTTTCAGTCACCCCAGAGAAGGAGAGCGTGCCGCCCCATGATGAGAACAAGCGGAAGACACGTTCTGCAAGGGACATCTCTGTGAATGGTAACACAGACAGTGATTCATCTAAGAGGCGTACTTTGGATGTTGCCAGCTCTCGGCGAATGCTGTTTGGCTCTCTTGGAGTGAGAGCTCCGCGCAACAAGGAAGATGAAGATGCGACGCGGAGGAAGCTTGCTGCAAACATCACCCATATTCCACCTCGCAAGTCCGTAGGCCAAGACACAGAGGTTGGGCACGAAAGTGATGTGGAACATAACTGGGAGGAAAAGTTGACCATCAGAGCTACCGAATGTATCCACGACGATATTGAGCTGACGGCGCCACCTTTCCCATTTGAGCAGCGCTGGGATCACGATGTCAGCAATATCATCAGGCAACGCAAAGGCTGGGGCAAGAAGAGGAAGCGGCGCCAACAGCTTCAAGTCTACGACGCGGGAGAGGAAGAATATGGAAATTGGGAGGATAGTTACTTTGACGGAGATGACCGGCTCAATTATGATGACACGGAGCAGCTTAACGGGGAGCATCAAGCAGAAAATGAGGCTGAGGAGTCAGCTGAGGATCTGCCTGTACTGCCCACTAATCACCTCACCCTTCCAGATCTCTCTGAGGATCACCTACAGCGGGCCTCTATAATTGCTTTCAAGCAATTGGACCTGTCTAAAGCCACAAACTGGCAGCCTACCGTGTCTGAGTATCGGGTGGCTGAGATACATGATGTTTACGAGGACAACATCCTCAAGATCAGGCTCGCCAAGCGTGACAGAAGGCAAGTCGCCGATGTTGACCCGGATGAGGTGGAAACCGATAAACCATATTACACCGGATTCGAAATGCCTGGCCTTGAAGATGATGCGGCGGAGGACGATGGCTTCCGAGAGCTTTCCTACGCGGACTTCATTGAACCCAAGCTTCTCCGAGCTGCGCCCACTGCAGGAACTGGGGATGCTGAGAAACCCAGCATGTCAGTACATTAATTTCCTTCACTCCTCTGGCGTATGGAAACGCTCACCCGACCAAGCTCCCACGCAGCAGAGGAGTCCACCACGCCGAAGATCACCACTCCGGCTCGAATTGAGGCCACGGCCGCGCACGATGGCGACAAAGATGGTCAGCGACCAGCCCCCGATGCGGGAGATAAGCCGGCTGACTCGGGACCTAATAAGCCTATTCTCCAGGAGACAACAAACTCCTCGAAGAGTCTTGCAGGCGATTCCAGCCCCGTTCTGTCCCCCCAGTTTCACGGATTCCAGTCCCCACCCCCAACCGGATGCTCGGAAAAGGCCTCGGACTCGGCATCCAACCTCATCGCCGACGCCGAACCAACCCCCGATGGCGGTGCTGACCGTCAACCCGACGTGCTTCTGCCTTCTAACAAGAAATCTCCCAACTCTCTGGGCTCCCCACAGCGCCCTGACGGTGTCACCCCCGGTCACGCCGCAGATGCGTCTAATGACGATCTCCAGATGATCAGTAGCCCGCTCAGTGTGTTGTCCTTCAATCAGCTGATGAACCGGTATTTCCCCGCCAAGCGGGAGAGGAGTGATACTCCACCTTCCAACCAGCAAGCGCAGGGCGACGAGACCCGACCGTCCTCAAGTTTGTCGGCCAGTTCCATGGTCCCGAATCCGTTCTTTGAGATCGACAGGGCTCGAGAGGAAAGCAAGCAGGAACTCTCGTCGCAGCCATCAGAAGGCGCTGGGGTTACTGCGGGTGATACCACACTAGATCTCCAATCTTTGGTGGGATCGTCTTCCACGCCACCGTCAGGCCAACGGTCCGTGCAGAAGAGCTCGAAGTGGAAGGACACGGAGGAATCATCCCTGATTAGTGTTGTCCCTGATGGCATGATTCTACCGGTGGCGCCTCAACCCAACCCCCCTCAACCCGCGGGATCTGAGTCCATTGTGGTGGATCTGACACAGTCCAGCCCCCCGGTGTCGCCCGGGGGCAGTGACCATGACTTTGGCCGATCGCAGCGGCTGCCGCAAGGGCCTGGGTGAGTGCAGAAACACGTACCTCCCACGCAACGCCGTACCCGACAGTCGCTGGCCAGGCTGCGGGGGAAGTCGCGGAAGGGATTGAGCTTGGAGTCGAACCCACCGCAGTGAAGACGGCGAGAGTCCGGTAGCGAAGATGTGATGCGAAAGACAGGCAGACGAGCCAGAGGGTGCTGCGTTCATGCTTGAATGACAATGGAATGAAAGAGTAGAATGATGGGCGTCGACATGTAGTCTATTTCGTTTTCTTCTTCCTTTGTTTTAAACTATGTACATACATACATACATACATACATACATACATACTACATACATCGGTGGTGATACCAATTCTAATGATTGATCCGTCATCTCAAGTTGTCTGGCGCAGGGGGCGCGAGTGTAACTATGAGGTATGAGGTAACCTTACCTTGGAGGCACACAGGCACCCACTCAGGCACCCACTCAGGCAACCACACTGTGGGGAAGCTCCGAAATCTGACAACGTCTGGAAGCTGATTGGCGAAGGGGTTGGGCATAGCTGGCGACGTCATCGAGCTGGGGTTCCCAAAAGGGAAAGCACGATGGATGCCCGCTGCTGTCCGTAGATGGATGGACCTTGATCGTTCCTTCCCAATTCCATCCCACCTCAGCTTCATCCGTCGGATTCTTTTTTGATTTCTTGTTCGCCGGGCGTGGATTTCATCATTCTTCCGCCATCATCCGATCTGGACCTGGTCGAATAATATTGACTAACTATAGAATACAAGCCAGTTACAGATACATCAATGCTGCATCAACCTGTTTTTTTTTTAACTGTTATTAATATTATTGTTGTTGTTGTTCAAGTCACAGGTAGGTACAGTACAATAAGTAACCTATCCAATTCATCCAATTGACTACTAACCTAATCCCCCTCCCCCTCCAATTAATCCATCCATCGTCCCCCAATGCGTTTTCCCCTCCTTGTGGCTCGTTCTTCCACCATCCCCTCCTCCTCCTCCTTTTCTTCTTCCTCTTCCTTCTCCATCCTCCGCCATACGAATCTAGTCCAACTTTCGTCTCCTGCTCATCGCCGTTATCTGACTATCTCATCGTCCCCTTCTCCTTCTTCTCATCGTCCTACAACCTGTCGCTGCGGTTGCCGCAACATCTCTTCCTGTCGCTGCCACTGCTGTGCTCATCCTTCCGAAGCCTCTGCCCGTACTATTCCAGCTAATCCCCACCTGTGCTCCTCGTCTTCTCCCTCAACACCTCAGCTTCTTCGCTCATTCTCGACCACTCGACCTGCCAAGATGGTCCAACAATACAAGCTCAAGAACGTCTCGTCCTTCGCAGATGTCAAGGAATTGGATAAGGTTGAATGTGAAGTCGAAGGCATCGAAGAGGGCAAGGTACTCCTGGTTCGTCATGATGGCCAGGTTCATGCTATGACCCCCAAATGTACCCATTACGGTGCACCCCTGAAACTCGGTGTGGTGGCCCCGGAGGGTCGCATTACTTGCCCATGGCACGGAGGTAAGCTCGTGGCTCCAATGTCTGGACTCTCGTTATTGATTTTCACCCATAGCCTGCTTCAATGTCGTCACTGGTGATGTCGAAGATGCTCCGGCCCCGAATGCCCTCAAGAAATTCGAAGTCTTTGAAGAGAATGGTGCCGTTTACATCAATGCAGAGGAGTCCGACATCAAAGCGGCTCAGCGGGATCCTGCAATGAAGTGTAAATCGTCCGACTCGGAGAGGCTGGTCGTCGTTGGCGGGTATGTCATCCCAATGCGAGTACGAAGACAAGATACTAATGCAGAGTGCGAACAACAGTGGAAGTGGTACCTTCGGTGTGGTCCAGGCGATCCGTGAATTGAAGTACAATGGTGCCGTGACCGTAATCACTCGGGAACCTAATCTCATCATCGATCGGACCAAGCTGTCCAAGGCGTTGATCGCCGACCCCCAGAAGATTCAGTGGCGACCCGAGGAGTGGTATAAGGAAGCCTCCATTGAATTCGCCCACGATGACGTGACTGGTGTCGATTTTGCAAAGAGGACAGTGTCCACCAAGTCGGGCAAGTCGTACCCCTACACCAAGCTAGTCCTGGCTACGGGAGGCGTGCCGCGCACGCTTCCCTTGGAGGGATTCAAGGATCTGGGTAACATCTTCGTGCTTCGCACCATTCCCGATGTGCAGGCTATTCATCAGGCGCTGGGCGAGCAGAAGAACAAAAAGGTTGTCGTCATCGGCAGCTCTTTTATTGGTATGGAGGTAGGCAACTGCCTCGCGAAAGAGAACGAAGTCACCATCGTCGGCATGGAGAAAGCCCCCATGGAGCGGGTTATGGGCGAGCAGGTTGGCTGCATATTCCAAAAGAACCTGGAGAAAGCAGGTGTCAAGTTCAAGCTGGACGTGGGTGTCTCTAAAGCGACACCGTCGAGCTCTGATTCTAGCAAGGTTGGGACGGTTCATCTCGATGATGGCACCGAGCTGCAAGCCGATCTGGTCATCCTCGGTGTTGGCGTGCGTCCCGCAACCGACTTCCTCAATGACAACCCAGCAATCACTCTTGAGAAGGATGGATCTATCAAGACGGACGAGCACTTCGCCGTCAAGGGTCTGAACAACGACGTCTTTGCCATTGGCGACATCGCGACCTACCCATACCACGGACCCGGTGCTGACCAGGAGAACGGCAGCTACACCCGGATCGAGCACTGGAATGTAGCTCAGAACGCTGGTCGTGGCGTCGCCCGCGCCATCGTTCACAGCCTGAAAGCTGGGTCGCTGCAGTCCCTGAAGCCGAAGGCATTCATTCCGATCTTCTGGAGTGCTCTGGGCGCTCAGCTGCGGTACTGCGGTAGCACAGTGAACGGGTGGGACGATTTGATCCTGCACGGAGAGCCGGAGAACGGAAAATTCGCGGCCTACTACACCAAGGGAGAGACGGTAGTGGCCGTGGCGACGATGGGTATGGATCCGATCATGGTGAAGTGTGCGGAGTTGATGCGGCGGAAGAATATGCCGACCAAGTCGCAGATCCAGGGTGGGGCGGACGTCTTGGCTGTCGATGTTCCTTCTTCAGTGAGGATTTAAAGATTGAATCTAGTACTCTAGTCAATAGTCTAATAATACCAGCTCTTTTGCAAAGAAACGATAAGAGGGATAGGAAGCTTGAGTAAAGTCAATCTTCGAAATATGCTGGAACCCTTGCAAATCGGGTTAAGCCGGAAAAATCGTCCCGTCGGAGATATATATCACTGTGTAGAGCGCATGAAAGGGCATTCTCAAACAACCAGATGCCTAGGTTGCCCCTGCGATTTTGGCCCCATCAAGGGGATTTCAGATTTGAAATCTACTCAATGACTAGGGAAACCTACCGACGGGCTTTCAACCCTGCACTGCTCCTCCTCGTCTTCTACCACCCAACACACGATCCGCAGCAAGTGATTCCCAACTGATCAGAAAAAACGTAATTTTGATTCACCCATCTAACGCCCGGCAAGAGATACAGCAAAGGAGCATCGAGGCAAGCAAGATGAAGTATATAAGGATGAACAGAGAAAGCAGAAGACAAAAAGACCGCCACACTATCAACATAATTCCGTTTCTGGCCTGTTGGAGCCAAAACGGGAAGCGGTGCGCTTGCATATGAGCTTAGAACTCGACTCCGTTTTTTTCCACCATGAAATATGCTGCACCTCCCCCGTAGATACACTCACTCACACTCGCTCAAACTCACTCACACATGCGAAGGGCAAAGTAAACGGGATGACAATCATTGGGGAGTCACCTAGTCCTTGGACTTCTTCTCCTTCTTCTCCTTTTTACCGGAGGAGGAGGACTTGCTCTTCTTCTCCTTCTTGGGCTTACTGCTGCTGTTGCTGGTTTTTGTGGGAGTAGCAGTGACTTCGGCCTTTGGGGCATTGTCGACGACGTCCCGGAGTTCATCGACCCGATCCGCCGGCGCGGCGCTGAGCGGGACGGTGAACGAGACCGAGGGCGGCGCGTCGACGCTCACCTGGCGGCGAGGAGTGCCCATGCCACTCCCGCTACTGCCCAGTCCGGTGGAGAGGATCCCGTTCCGCTCGTCCTCCAGCACCCGCGCCTCCTCCTCGGGACTGAGCATCGTGCCCTCGATGCTGATGAACCCCCGGTCCCGCTCCGAGCCCGGGATGACGTCGATGTCGACCACGCGGAACTTGATCGTGCCGCGCACGCGGTGGCCCGACACGGACTGGAAGTAGCCCTCTACCCCGTCATCATCATCATCCTTGGGGGTGGGGTCGTGGGTGGAGATGTCGGGGTTCGAGTTGGAGGGGTTAAGGGGGTTGGCGTCGGAGGCGAGGGTGACGGGGCTGAAGTGTTCGAGTTCCGGGTCGAATTTGGGCTTGGTTTCGGATTCTGACGAGTCGGAGTCCGAGTCATCTGAGGCGGTGGTGGTGGATGGGTTAGTTTCGTCATTAGGGGTGCTCTTAGCGGTTGTGGTAGTTGTGGTGGTGGTAGTTGTGGTGGTGGTTTCGTCCTCGTGTTCGTCGCCTGGAGGGATCCACTTCCAGTTGGAGGGGAGGCGTTTCCGTTCGATGCCCACGGAGAAGAGGTTCAGCGCGATGGCGCCGAGGAACCCCTCCGATTGTACGTTGACCCAGCCCTCTAGGAGCTGACCGCGCTGCGGGCGGAAGACGAGGAAGGTCGCCGTGAGGTAGACGTAGAGGACGCCGTATTCGCCGGCCGTGCGCGCCAGGGTGAGGGGTTGCGGGTGGTCTTCGGTGGCCGCGGCCGCCGCGGCGGACTCCGGGCTGTTGGGCGGCGTGCTGGAGATCGTGACGTTGGAGTAGGCCAGCACGATACCCTCGAGCGGCGGGTAGTAGGTCAGGAGCAGCGGGGACAGGTGCTCGGCCATCAGCGAGGCCTGCGCGTGGGTCGGGGAGATGGAGATGGGCGACAGTGGGAGGTAGAGGGTGGCGGTGGTGAGGGTGTAGGGGGAACTTTCGGCAGGTGTAGTCGTGAACTTCTTTTGAATCTTGGTGGCTGACTTCTTGCTGCTGCTGCTTTTCTTCTCGCGGATAGGCATCGGCGTCGCTTCTTCTTCGGTAATCGTGTGCTTGCGCTTCTTCTTCGATGGGGACGAAGTGTCCTTGTGCTTGCGCTTGCGCTCCTTCTCCGGCGAGCGATTCGCTGCCGGCGAGGCAATGTGTGTGTCAATCTCCATCGCGTCGACGGCCATTGTGACTGTAGAAAGCGCAATGGATGCGCTGCGTCGCAATCTGGGGAGAGGTGCGGAGGACGGACTTTGCGATGTCGAGGAACTTTTTTTTTTTACCTTTTTTTTTTCTCCCTCTCCGTTTTTCCTGTTCGGGGAGAATGGGGTCGGGCGGTGGGCCGGGCGGTGAGAGATAAGCGCTGAAGACAAGACAAGGGGATTTACTTCCGTACTTCCCCAATAAACACTTTTCTGGGAATCTCAATTGTCATTTGGCTGTGGCTGACATTAGATGGAGGAATAGTCGAGGTTTGACCTGTCAGTCAGAGCATCTTGGGTGTTTTCTCTCATGGCGTCGCTTTTGTCTTATATGGGATGGGCCGTCCTCCCAAATGTGAGTCCTCCAGTTTCCCCGCGACACTTCGTCCCGCCAGGTGTCCCGTCTTTCGGAGAGTGCTATACAGCACGCGCACGGCATCGAGAATGGTATGGCTGACAGATCCCCTTGACAGTATGCCACATCGATCGCGCAGAGTGTCTACTATGGACTCACCATTCGCGCGGGTGAACCTCGTCCTCAGCCAGGCACTCCTCGCTACGCCCGACATCGCCGTCGCATCTTTATCTTGGTCGTGACCAGCTACCTTCTTTATACGCTTTACGAGACCTTCCACCGGGTGCAAATCGCAGGCGATTTCTACAAGGCTCTTGGGGTCTCGCCCCTGGCTGACGAGCGAACCATCAAGTCGCGCTTCCGCCGGCTGGCGGCCCAGCACCATCCGGACAAGATCGGCGCAGGTGACGGGCTGCGCTCCGACGGCTATTTCGTCTATCTGAAGCTGGCGCAAGATACGTTGTTGGATCCAGTCCGACGCTTTGCCTACGATCGGTTCGGGCCGAGCATGCTCGAATGGGGAGAGAAGAAGACGATGCAGGAATTCATGTTTGCTGGGTTGCAGCGATCGGTCCCACAGTACATCGGGGGTCTGGTGACCATTATGATCTTACATTTCACCTGGTGGTCCGAATGGGGGCGCTATGTAGGTTTTCCCGAAATACTCTCCCTTGAACACCTCGTACTGACGCACCTACGTCCAGTGGCGCTTTTTTACCTTTGCAGCTCTCGTGAGCCTCGAGTTGGCACTGATCACGCATCCCAAGGCGTTGTTCTTTCCCGCATCCTACCTCCCGGATGCCGTGCAAGGACTATTCGGCATCTCCTCGACGAACTCCGGGTTCTATCTGCTGCCGTTCCAGATCCTAACGCTGGCCCAACGGGCCTCGGTGACGCTGCATATCTTCATCTCGCAGGTCACCCCTCCGGAGATCGGCCGACGGGCCTCGTCTAGCGCGGGGGAGCAATTGCACCCGAAGACCATGCAGCAATTGGGACAGCTGCTGCAGTTGTCCCGGGCCACTGACGGCGAGGCGACTCAGTTACTGCAGCTGGGATTTGCGCCGTTCAAGGGCGATCGTGAGGGCGTGGCCACGCTGCGCAAGGGAATGAAGGAAGGCTTGGTGCTGAGTAGCGTAAGAGCCAGCCCGGTGGTGCAGCAGGCTGTGGCGGAGGTGATGCAGCGGAAGAAGCAGGGGAAGGCCGATTGAATTTGTATATGTGAGGATTGAAATTCTATAAACTAATGCTCTTCGTCAGTCACGGACCACGTTGAGTTGTATCTACTATAAAGTGGCTGTCTGATTGTATGGTCACCAAGGCTGCCATCATTATTTCGTGGCAATCCCGTCGTACGCGATCGGGGGGATGGAATTGATTAGTAGGGATGGATGGAACGCATCCAGTTGCCATTTGCCCATCGAATCTGGGTTGAGACTCGGCCCCATCAACTTTCAACCAGGCCGAGAGAAGCAAACACGACTACTACAAATGTACGGGAAATCATCGACCATGAAATGGGGGATTAACAGACGGTGGTTAGATAAGCGTCAATGGGGTTCAGCTTCGTACTCAGTATACTCAGTCAGGCGGGCATTGATTTACCCATCCATTGTCTTATCCTTTTCATGGTTTGTCTAGTCTGGTGGTTGGCTTTCGTGTTGAGAGGATCAGAGTGGACACGAAGATTAGTTACGATTACTAGGTAGCGATGGGGGGAGGGGGATGTGATGACATTCCGGAAGTGGCAAGCCGATCGGTAAATGGATGATGGTGGAAGAAGAGTTTTTTCTTTTTTTTTTTTTTTCTTTCCCGTCCTTTTTCTTGGTTGGGATGAGGTATTTCTGGGCTGCCTTTCACGCATCACTTGCATCTTCTGGTCCCGGGGGGAGAGGGGGTTCGATGATGACTAGTAGTAGTTTCGGTGTTCGTTCCGGCGTTGCCTCGGCGGTTGACTGACTAGGCGTGATCACAGCTCAGTACTACGTGCAGGATGTGTGTGTGTGTGTGTGTGTGTGTGTGTGTGTGTGTGTGTGTGTGTCATGAGAGAGACAGAAAGAAGAGAAAAGATAACTAATGGTTCGAGCACGTATGTCACGGATGTGTGAATAGGCAACAGGTGATCCCAGAATTGGGTCATGATGTTGCTGCTGGTGCTGGTGTTGGTGCTGCTGGTGATGATGATTGCTGTTGCTTGCTTCTAGACGATCACAAGCAGGGCTCTCATTCGTAACCAGACTCGTTCGACGCAAGCTGGGAGGGAGTGCACAAAAGTCTAACGCGGCCGAGGCGGGACGGACGATCCATATTTTCCCTTTCGATAGTTGAAGGGCAGAAGAGACATGGTTGGAGTAAGAACTAAAAGAAGGGGTGGATTTTAATTTGGGATAAGAGACGGGGACCAGACCAGACCAGACAAGACCAGACGAGACGAGACGAGACAAAAACCAAACCAAGAATAAGACTACAATCATTTTATCACCATCCCATTTGTTTTTGAGGTAGGTATAATTGTGGAATGGGGATGAATAGGTGGGATAGAGTGGTTTCTAGGGAAAGGCTGAATTGGTTCTTAACCAGAGGACAATCAATCACTTGACATGAATAGAGAGAAAGAGAAGCCGAAGAAGCAAAGCAAGCAAAGCAAGCAAAGCAAGCAAAGCACGCAAAGCACGCAAAAGCACAGCAACGCAAAGTACCAGACTCGGGAGGAGAGAATACCACCACATCTCTCTGCCCCCGGAACATCCTGGAAGGGGGAAGAGACTGCCTGACGGACGGACCGACACTAATTGACTGTCTCAATAATTAACACATTTCCTCAGTTCAACCCATTGAACAGGTTAACTTCACTCATTCAAGCTATTTCTATACTTGCAGACTCTACGTACAGTATATATGTACAGTAGTACGATCAAGGATCAACAATCAACGAACTATACTATGTACTATGTACAATACATAGTAACTTATAACTTATATGCGTACTCCGTATAGTAGGTGTATTGTTCTGGTTTCCGTACCGTCCCAGTCCATTCCTGGGTCCCATCCGATTAGGGGATCCGCGGTAACGAGGCGTACGAAGACTTCATCCCTTCGAGCTTCTCTCTCACTGACCGCACCAGAAAACTCGTTCCCTAGACGAGCAACACACAACATCCACCCAACCAACCACCACCGCAATGAAACTACCACACGGCGCCTCGACATCCCCATTCCCTTTCATCCCTCCCCCGACCTTCCTTTCTTTCTTTCCTCTCCCCCCTTCCTCCCTCTCCTCTCACTCTATACCCACGATCAACACCACCCACCACCGCCATCACCACTATTCTAGGCCTCACCACCAGACTATGTCACCGCGGCCTCACCCTGCCTGTCTCAATCAGCCCTGCCAGACTCTCGCCTCGCCTTGACCCAATCTCGCTGCCGTGTTTGACCCGATCCACGCCAACGCTCTTCTCTCCACCACCACCAACCTTACTCTCCGTCACCCACGTCACGATCACCGTTTATTTCCTCATTCCCCCCTTCCCCTTCCTAACTTTCTTCGTCCGAATACTCGGTTCCTAAAATCCTCGTCGCCACTCAGCCTCAGACGAACGTCGCCTCGGTTTCTTTTCTCTCCACCACCGTTCGGGTAGCCTCATCACCAACCCTCCTCTTTGAAGGGACGAACACTCCCTTCTGGAATCACCTCCACTCCCCGGATCTATTCAGCCACCAAGATACCGGCGGCCAGCTCTGCCATGGCCACCACCACCACCACCACCGTTACCACGAACGGTCGCTCCAGCCGGTCTGGAAGCTCGAAGAAGATGGTCGTACTCAAACTGTCACCCGATCTACTAAGTCAGTTTGCGACACCACCCCCCGAGAGCAAGGAGTCGAAGAACAAGAAGCACATCGACACCCCGGCCGAGTCCCCGGTCAAGATCAAGGAGCCCTCGTCCCCGGCCTCCTCGTCGGCGGAACTACCGCCCCCGGCCTCCTCCGTGGACAATGCCTCCGATGCAGCATCTACGCCTGCTGCGGGCACCTCCGCTGCCGACACTCCCCGTCGCAAGGGCGTGCCGGGCCCTAAGCCGGGGAGCAAACGGGGCCTAGGCCAAACGGGTGAGACCTACCCGAGGCCGAGAGGCAAGCCCGGTCCTAAGAAGAAGCCTAGACTGTATGTGATTGTTGCTCCTAGTCTATCAATGTGCATGTCTCACTAACACTGCTGGCCTTACAGTGACGATGGGTCAGTCGACCATGCCAAATTGGCTGCCAATCATAAGCTCGGCCCCAAGGCCAACCTTGGCGCCATCAATGCCGGTCTACGGGCACTGGACCGTACCGGTGCTCCGTGTCGGAAATGGGAGCGCAAGCCCTTGCAGCTGAAAAGCTTCACAGGCATCCAATGGGCTCTGCCAACCTGGCGCGCTCCCAAACCCCCCAGGCCCGAGGAGAATGGCGAGGCCAAAGAGATGGCACTCGAAACGGGTGACAGTGACAGCAAGGCCAACCAAAGTGCCAGCGGCGTACCCAGCGAAAAGAGCAACATGGGTGATGGAGATGTCACCCCACTGCCTTCGAATATCCCTGACGCCTCCTCGCCGGCTCCTGCCATTGCTATGACTGCCTAGTCGCCTCATATCGCATTCTCACATTTACTTAATGTTTTTTTTTTCTTCTTGTATATTATTTATCTTTGTTCCCTTCTCTTTCATGTTGACTCCCATATACCGATTTAGCCCCCATCACTTTTGATGGGTACGTGACCGTTATTCGGTACTACCTCTTTTTTGTTTTCTGCCTTGGTTGCTGGGTTGGCGTTGGAACGATCTCGGTCAGATCACCTCGGTGGACTGCTACACATGATGGTTATTTATCACTGCCTTGAGTGATTCTTCTGATTCAATGTTTCCTCGGTTTCTTGTTCTTTGTTTGCTCCTTTGTTATGTAACACTAGAATTATCGGGTACGGGAACAATTCCCCGTGCAGGGCATGGATGAGCTATTTATTGCAGCAGTTGGAAGCATGTACATTTGCACGGTCTATGGATACAAGTTCATCAGCCAGGGTGATCAGGATGATCTACCGGCTGGGTGTCTGTTTGTCATGAACATCAATCCATGAATGAAAATCGGCTTCGCTATCCAGCGGCATTAATTGTTTTACCAAGTATTTGACTCTGTAAAGACATAAATGGGGTCGGTTGTGATTGGTATTCAGATGCCAGCTGATAGTGTGAGGAGAGACAATGTGTAGAGGGTGCGATAGCATTATGTTTTGGGAAGTGACTACTATAATGGCCACTATATGTACTGTACTTCCTTTCGGGTTGGTGATACACAGTCTGCGTCACCTTGCAACATCCAGTCATCAGAAGGGTTGTAGTAGGTAGACACATAACCAGTGCAGGACAAGCGACATGCAAGGGCAAAGCATTTCTTTCCTTTCTTGCCTTCCACTTGGCTGGTTCCTGTCAGATGTCATTGAGATGCTGCCCCGGGATTGCACTTCTGTTTCCCCGCAGTGTGTGTGTGTGTGTGTGTGTGTGTGTGTGTGTGTCTTGGTCAGGCCATCATCCCCTGTCATACTTCGAGTGTGTTCCCTTCCCCTCCCTCCCTCCTTCTCTCTCGGTCCTTCGGTCTCTCTCTCTCTTGTCACGCGAGCTTCGACATGACCGCTTTTCCCCTTATCCTCGGATCCTCCTTCACCCTCTTCTTCCTCTCTACCGATTTCTTTCCTGTACGGGTTATGTTGACAAACTTCTATCGCAACCTGGCTCAGCTGAACTTGGGCCCTGATCAGGTGTGAGCAAGCGAGGATTTGTTCTTACTCAGTCTCTTTATGAAATTCATCGAGTACTTCGTGCTGTCAATCTGTACTTCGAACTTCTCCAACTCAGTCTACGGGTGGTAATACTCCACAATTTGCCGGTTACGGACAGCCTTCAGTCCGATCAGGTGAACCGCCGGACGGACAAGAAACGAAAGTATAGAACAAAAAGAAAAGGAGGAAAAAAAAGCCAAAGGGCGAATACATACCGAGAACATAGAGAGCACATTGTGGAGTCAGCGAATGGAGCAACGTACAGGACATACTTCTGTGAGTGACTTCGGAACCCGACTCAATGCTTTTGACTTGATGTATACAAGATTACAGTATGGGCATGTATTGACCAGTTGGAGGCTTTTGGTGTTTCCTTCCCTCCCCCCCCCCACCCACCACTAACTTAACTAGTTACTGAACAGGAATAATGACTGACGCATCGTTTCCCCCTTCCGGTGGAGCTCCTCGAGCTCCTCCTCTTCCGACTACTACAACTACTACAACTACAACCACCACCACCACCACCGCATACACTGGTCCTCCGAGTATCTCTTCTATCCCACGTCGTTCATCCTACGCCTCGGTTCTATCCGGTACTGCCGTTCTCTCCTCTACCAGCAGCTCTTCGTTGTCTCATCTGAACCTCGCATATCCACCCCCGCCTCTGACCGCCGCCGACAGCCGCCTGTCCAGGCTATCCGCCGCCGTGGATGCTGATATCATGAACTCGCCCTGGCGGTCGTCTCCCGGTGAGACTCTGCCTCCTCACTCCCGTAAATACGCCAGCTTTCCTCTCCACGATCCTTTCGCCCACCAGCCGGGCAGCTTTACCGACACCGTTCCCTCCTTCACCCCCTCTTATCTCCGCAACTCCCGCTATGTCTCCCGCCTGGAGGCCGCCCGTCGGGCCAAACTCGCCGCCCATCGAGATGCCACCGTGCCCTCCGCCACGTCGATCCCTCCGTCAACCTCGTCAAGTCAGGCTAGCCTGCCCCGGATCACCCCTTCTCATCGAGGCATGACCTATGATATTGTCGAACGAGAAACTCCCAACGACGATGACCATTTACTCCCCTTACCCTCCGGGTGGAACGCGGCGGATAAATACTCGGGATTGGAGCTGACGAACGGCGGCTTCGAGGTTCGGTATACGGGCCCAGTCAATAAGCATGATCATGAGGCGGCGGCCGTTCGCGCGGATAACCCCATGCCTCCACAATGCGGGATCTACTACTTTGAGATCACCGTTCTATCCAAACCTAAAGAGGGGTATGTGCTGACTGAAATTGCTGACTGAGGTTCGTGTGGGGTCCGGCTGACAACATTAGGATGATCGGCATTGGATTTTCAAGCAAGAAAGCGTCGGTGGAGAGGTTACCGGGTTGGGAACAAGAATCCTGGGCCTATCATGGGGATGACGGGAAATCCTTCTTTGGCGAAAGCCAAGGACAAGGTCGCCAATACGGTCCAACTTTCGGAGCAAATGATACGGTGGGGTGTGGGGTGAACTTCTCGACCGGTTGTGCCTTTTTCACCAAGAACGGCGTTTTCTTAGGTAGGTCGTGGCACCTTGCAGCCCAACAAGGAGACCGAAAGAGGACTAAGTAGTACACAGGGAACGCGTTTCGGGAGCTACGAAACCTCAAAGTCTATCCATCGGTGGGAATGAAGAAGCAACCGCCGGTGCATATCGTCGCCAATTTCGGCCAGCAGCCCTTTATGTTCGATATCGATGACATGGTCAAGGTATTGTTCGGCCCCTTGAGGCACTTTTCTTGCCGTTCGCCTTTGTTGACATACTTCCACCACAGAAAGAGAAGTCTCTGGTCTATTCGGAAATTGCATTGACCAGCACCGCCAATCTTCAGCCGCCATTGGATGAGAATGCCTTACTCCAAGAATTAGTGGCGCAATTCCTTGCCCATGATGGTTACGTGGAAACGGCCCGCGCGTTTGCCGAAGAGGTGGCGGCGGAGTCGACGGCATTAGAGAACGGCCGAACCACTTCGCTACAGAAGTATGAAGTCGAGGAGGATGTGGAAGCAGTAAATCGACAGAGTAGGACTCTCCTTGTGCTCACCTGCGGTGGCTACAGCGCACTGACCTTATGATTTTTCTCCAGAGATCCGAGCCGCGATCCTCGACGGAGATATAGACAAGGCGCTCAAGTACACCAATGCATATTACGCCAATGTGTTACAGACCTACCCCCATATTCATTTCAAATTAAGATGTCGCAAGTTTCTGGAAATGATGCGGCGGTGCAGTGAGCTATCAGCAACGGCGTCGAAGCGGGGACGATCGGCGAATGGCTTGTTGGACAGTGCGGTGTTTGACCAGGAAATGGAGTTAGATGACCAAGTGCACGACGGGGACGGATGGGAAGTCGAGGGGATGGAGATTGAAGACTCCGAGACGGCAGCCAAGTCAAAGGAGCTGCTGACCGAGGCTGTACAGTATGGACAACAGCTGTTCGTCGACTATCCACCCGATGAACGGGGCGGGGACCGGAAGATGTTGGAAGACATCTTCTCCTTGGTGGCCTATCAGGACGCGCGCCAGTCGGTGCATGGGCATTATCTAGACCCGGCCAACCGCATAGCCGTGGCAGAAGAGTTGAACTCGGCCATTTTAGGTAGGCAGACCGTGGGTGGGTGGCTGCATTGGGTTACGCGGTGGCTAACAACTTCAAACAGTGTCACTCGGCAAGTCATCTTCGGCGGCGCTGGAGCGCCTGTACCAACAGACGGAGGTGCTGGTGAATGAGATTAGCGAGGAGGGCGGCGCTGGGGCGTTTATTAATGTACGCCATGACTTCTTGCTTTAATGAAGGATGGGAAGAAAGGTGTATGAGGACATGCCGGAAACTGCTGTGATTATTCTCTCTAACATACGAAAGACTGGTATCTTTGATGAGTGATTTCCCAGAGCGCCGAAGTCGTGGGGAATTTTTTGTTCCTTTTTTTGGTTGTCCCAGCGTCACAGGCCAAAATCCAGCAGGCCTTTCATGCAGCAGCAGTCGTGGGGTTGGTAGGTTGGGCGACAAGGCACAGTACTAGGCCCGGGTACATACTATGTACAGTAAGTACGGAGTAGTACCTCGCTCATTCAGCTCATTCAGGGCAGGACTCCAATTTAGTCTCTGGTGGGGCCGTCCGTCAATCGGTGTTTGGCTCCTCCGTAGTACCAAAATACACATGCAGTCCATCGTTTGTGATTTGTAAGTTCTTGAAAGCTGGCTAGTAAGTTGCGTGCTGCAAGCAGGTTATGCTGCCTTCCATGAACGCCCGTAACAAGTCTACGTCTTCGATGGATTATTATTTACTTAGTACGGAGGACTACTCCGTACCTCAGGTACTGTACTAGGTACTAGGTACCTTATGGTTACCGCCTCCTTCAGACCCGGCCAATTTTCACCGCCCAACTGGCCCTCTCGGAGCCAATCATCAACAGGCGCCAGCGGTCTCCGCCTCGAACGGCTTTCAGCTCCGTTTCTCCATCCACCGACCATCCACCCATAATAATGATTGCATCCATGATTAGTAGTACTCAGATCATTCCCCTTCATTTCTCTCGGTCCTTTCCACATTCCATCATTCTCCGTCTGAACCACCGATTCAGGCTTCAATCGAACAATTGAGAACTATTCTACCTAGTAGCTTGATCTTTCTCAGAGATTTGAGGGAGGTTCAAGCCAGAAGCAGAGAACCTACTGTACCATGGTCTAGTGGAGTCTGTGAGACGGAAACAGAGACGGTCAGAAACACACAGACAGAACGACCCTCTCGCGCGATCTGTATCCATCTCGATCTATTCTTGTTTCATCAATCTACGACCGGAGCTTGGACAAGCGTCGAGGCTCGGGGGCCTCCGGGCCACTTCATCACGTCGTTCCAGGGGTGCCAGCTCAACGGTTAACCCCTCCCTCCCTTTCTCCATTCTTTAGCTGCTGCCGATACTACTACTGCTGCTGCTGCGTCTGCTGCAACTGCTGCAACTGCTCCCGCTCCTCCTCCCCTCCCCCCCAGCCATGGATTCGTCCACTACTGGTCAGCTTCCCAGCATTCCCGCCCACCCAGCCTCTGCCCACGTCTCGACCACGGATCTTCAATGCTGCTGTGGCCGGAATGACTGTGCATTCTTGCTCCATAATCATCTGGCTCTTGAGGGGCTGGAAAAGGATCTTGCAACTGCTGCTAAACTAGGCCAGGTACGTGTCTGCTGGCAGCGTTCTCCGATTTCTCCTACTTTCCCCGTTTAGTGCCTTCTGCCCTCGAGTTGCCTGTTTGTTTATTTGCAGATTTGTTTTCCCCGGCTTCTTGTTGGTTCGGCCTTTCGGCCAATACGTCAGGCGGCATCATTGTTGGCAGCGGAGGTCTGTTCCTTCGGCCACTCAAGTCACCACTATCACTATCGATGCACCTTGCCCTGCCTGATTCTTGGCCTGGAGACGATGAAGTCGTACAGAACTTAGCCAGACATGAAAGGCTGTCTGACTGGTGGCTTGTCAAATGGCTTTGCCCACTCACTTGCTCGCTGCGGATGGTCGGCCTATATACTTCTCATCCCTCTCACATACTTTCTCTGTATACTCGCATGCCTGATTACTCACCTCATGTCCTTGGCCCCCTTCACTGGCGGAGGGACGTTGTTTACATTGTTTGCTTATCTTGCTTGTCCTTTGATTGGAATTTGACTATCTCGGATTGAATAACTGTTCTCCTTTGGGGAATCGAGTGCCAAGAGGTCTGAAGATTCACGAACCAAGAACGGACAACTGAGGCAGGCCTACCACCTGGCCTGTCACAACATTCTCCCGCTCTCTCATGGCGTCTTCCAGTCTCAAGTCTCCCATTCTCTCTCAATGCTTCTTTGTTCGTCATGGCTGTCGCCTCAGACAAGGCCGCATTGGCGGCCACGAGTATGGGCTCCTCATCGCTAACCTTTGCTCTGCAGGCTTTACTCCACCGTCATGAATCTTACATGGCGGAGGCGGAACAGGACCGCCAGCGTCTCCTGCTCAGTATTGAAACTCTCGAACGGGAGAAGCGCGAGGTTCAAGCCGAGAACGCCCGCATAATTGAGGAGAATCGCGACTTACTGGAGCAATTAGAGGGCCTCAACAAGGCCGTCGCCGATTCCGACCTACACGCCAAATCGTTGGCATCGCGACTGGAAAACACCGAGACTGAGCTGCGCAAATTGACCATGTCGGCAGCTCGCGCGGCGGACCTCGAGGCCCAACTCGCACACATGGAGTTGGAGCAGAGTCGACTACAAGAGAGTCTCCAGTCGGCGAAGGAGGAATCCAAGTCGGCCGTCCAACGCTGGAAGCAGGCGGAATGCACTCTTCGTGATCTGCATGATCAAGTTGACCGCATTGAAAAGGAGGCCCGGGAAGAACGAGAGCGTCATGCGGAATTGATCCAGCGGATGGAGCGCCGACGAACCGTGGAGCGCGAACTCGATGGCGCGGCTGGTCGATTGAAAGGTGCGGCTGCTGCGCAGGAGCTGGGACGCAATCGCGCGGGCGCCAACGTGGTTTCCCACTTCGTACGCGACATCTTACAGGATAATGCCAATTTACAGATAGGGATCATGGAGCTGCGGGACATGCTCGAAAGCTCGAACCAGGAGGTGCAAAACCTGCGGGATCAGATTTTGTCTCATCAGCCCCTAGCTGCGTCCGACGGGCAGGAACCTCGGCCGTCAACAACTTTGAGCCAGGAACTGGAAGCGCAGGAGTCACGTCGCGTGTCGCAGGAATACCATATTCATCATCATTACCATCCCCCCGCTATTCCTGTTGGCGCCAAAAAGGATCGGGGATCGTTGTTTCGTCGGGGCAGTAAGAAAAGACGATCTTTGGGAAATGCGGCGGTGCTTAACTCGGCCTCGGGAACACGCAAGCCTAATCACCGCTCGCAGTCATCTACCTCCTCCACATCAACCATATTGTCCCAAACATCAGTCTCTATCCCTCCAGCGGCGTCTCATCGGTGGTCATTGCAAACTCCAATGACGGACTCCGTGGCCAGCTCGCCACAGTCCGCTTACCAACCGCCCTCGATCTTTGATCGCGCGGAACGCGGCTGCGACTTCTCCCAGCCAACTAGCCCAGATAGTACCGTCTTTTCCTCCCCATTGACAAGCCGTCGCAGAAAGGGTCACTCCGATGCATCTTTGCGACGGGATGAGACTGATCATCTGACCCATCCCAATGATGATGATCTGAGATATGACTATCTCACCCAACGTAATCTGGGTGCTGAATCGCCACACAGAGGGGTCGTGGAAGCTGCGATTCCGGAAGAGATGGAGTCGATGCAGTATGCTGAGTCGGAGCGAGCTGCGTCTCCTAT
The DNA here is from genome assembly GCF_003184785.1 of Aspergillus japonicus CBS 114.51. Lineage (NCBI taxonomy): Eukaryota > Fungi > Ascomycota > Eurotiomycetes > Eurotiales > Aspergillaceae > Aspergillus > Aspergillus japonicus. The sequence goes on along the minus strand of NW_020291648.1, from coordinate 560,812 downwards.
GATAACAGACGTATTTTCTTCTCCCTACCGCTCCCTGCGTCGGGGCTCGTCCCACGAGAGTCTATTCTCTGTGGCGGGGATGGACATTCATGCTCCGAGTCGACGTCCGTCGCGGACGAATGTGAACGACCTTCCCTCCACCACCATGCCTGTCTGCATCCCTCGACGCATTATTTCGTCGAATATGGATTTATTCCCCACACCCCCGGTAATTTCGACGAGCAATGTGACGGCGGGACGAGAGCCAGCCCTATTGCCAAACCAGCGTCCACATGCCCTTCTCGCATCAATGACTGGGAACAGACAGCTGTCAACTGAACAAGTGGTCCCCGAAGACGAATACTCGGATTGTAGCACTACTACGCCTTCTCGGAAGCTGTCTTTGCCCCGCCGGGTTGGTGGTTGGGTCCGCGGTCGCTGGGGCACCGCCGCCGTCTCGGGGCATGAAACCATGCAATCGTCCCCAATTGAGGAGGACACTTCTTCCCAAGTGAGGCCCTCCTCCAGTGGAAACAGCACCAGAAGCTCGATCAAGGTTCGAGCAAGTCCAGCTCCGAGCCTTCCCTTCCGGCACCCGGGAGTAAACCAAAAAGGGCCGATCCTGGGATTTCGCCCCATGTCTCGTGCACCTGTATCCCTACATGCCGACAACTTGGACGAGGGACTTCTCAGGGAGAGCCTCGCTGAGTGACCTTGCTCGGTAATTTTTGCCCCGCTAAAGCAACGAACATAGCCTCGTATATACCCCATTTTCGCTCCTTCGATTCATCCTATTTGAGCATACCTCAGCTGCCTGAGCAGCAACACGTTCCCTGAATGATCAACTTTTTTTCTGTGGACCGTTCAATCTTTGTCGAAACAGTATTCGGCCTGCTGTCCATCGCTCGAGCGCGTTTCTTTATCCGATTTGATAGACATGATACCCAGGATGTTAGACTTATTACATACAGAACAGCACTGGTTTTTGACATATATACAGTTGTTATTCGCAATCTACCCTCTCAAGCCGAGACTTTAGCTTCGTTTGAAGATAGATTCACCACCAACAATATGAGACCATGATTGTTTTGCCGTTAGGTCACCAAAGAGGCCAAAGGTCGAAGTAAGCGGGTAGAGCGGTAAGCGAGCTGGTAGTCTATATTTGATTCCTGTTGACTCGACGTCAATCTCGTTTCAGGTTCACTGAGAAAGAACTAAGACTAGGCTGTCGGTCTTGTGATCCGATAAATATGGATTGGGATCGCCGTAGAATGATAGAAGCCCTTCTGCTCTGCCTCGGGAGGTGATGTGAATGGGATCTGCTCGACAGTGAAATCTTGAGCTTCTGCAAGAGGATCAGTTGTTGATACCAGAAAGAGGAGCGCATCAAGTGAGTGCACTACAGACAGCAGGGGTGGGGGGGCAACGCACCACAAGCTCTCAAAAACGTGCGGAAAGTATCCTCGTTTCGCAACGTGGCGGAGATGATAAATTGCTGTAGACCATAGTTGGTGAAGAGGTCCTGAATGGTCGCGACAAGGAGGGGAACAAGGTCAACATCGTAGATCTAGGCCAGAGGGTTCGGTGAGTCAGCTGGGTTCCCGGTGACCGGCGATGGTAGTAGATTCTTCAAGAGGACATACCAGATCCGCGCCCAACGCGACATCGAACTTAAGACCCTTCGCTTCACCATCGCCCAGCCCGGGAATATCCAACGGAGTCCCCCACTCCCAGATCCCCGCCGCGAACCGTTTACCGGGTGTGTCGTCCTCGTCCTCACCCACCAGTCCATTCCGCCCCGCACAATCCTGGATCTGCTCGATCAGGGCGATCTCGCGATCGGTCACGACCACGGACCGCGGCTGGAGGTGCTGCGCGCAGAACATGCCCAGGAATCCCGTGCCCGCGCCGAGCTCGATCACCCGCTTCCCGGCGATCCCGGCGCGGGCGGCGGTCGGGTCCGTCGCGAGGTAGGTCCCCAGGTGGAGGGCGGCTTCCCAGGTGCGAAATCCCGTGGTGCCTGCGGAGAGGATCAGGCCGCGGGATTCGGAGGTGATGGTGGTTCGTTGTTGTTGTTGTTCATGTTGTGTCGGGTCGGCGGGAGCGGAATCGCTGGTTGGGTGATGGTGCGGCGGCGGGGCGGTGTATTTGATATAGGTGAGTTGTTGGGCTTGTTCGATGGCGGAGGGTTTGGGGTGCGTGAGTAAGGTGCCCCATGTTTCGAGGAGGTCGTCGATGATTTCCTGGATGGAGGGGGGAGGTTAGTTTGTTTCATCCGAGTTAATGGGGGGTAACGAGCGGGGAAGGGAAGGGAGGAATGAATTTGATCGGTGATGGCTTTAAACTGATCAGATCATATCATACAGATAAAGGGTTCATACATCCTCCTCCGGATTGGTAAGTGATTGCTCAAGGCGGGCGATGATCAATTTGAGCACGCGCATGCGATAATGGGCCGGGGGCAGCGGCCAGAGGGCGGGGTCGAAATCGTTGAACATGCGGTTGTAGAGGGCATGTTGTGTGGTGGGAGTGAGGAGCGTGGCATTGTCGGGGAGAGCGAGAGAGGGGAGTTCGAGCTGTTGGTAATATTGGGACACGAGACGGTCGAGGGGGGAGGCGGGGGAGGACATGGCGAGAATGAGGTTGAAGTTGTATGATGCTCTAATGTAGATTGTAGCGTAGAAAATACATAGTATGTCGTTGATAAGGAACAAATGCTGAGTCAGCGGCCTCTTATCAGGCACCATGGCGCTAGTTCCGATAGGGAATAATTGAGCAGGGCACTAGGACTAACCGGATCCAGACTAGGGTCGTCTAGCCGAGCCCACAGCCAACTTGTGCACAACAAGACCAAAATTGAATCGAACGCCGCATTTCGAAGCCCCGACCCGACTTGACAGCGACTTCGACAAAACCCGCGCCCTCCTTAATCTGCCCCCCCCCCCCCCTTTTGCTTCCTGTCGCACGCAGATTCCTTCGCTGTCAACTTCCAACCATGGCCGACGCTCCCGTTACCCTGCGGACTCGCAAGTTCATCCGCAACCCCCTGCTTGCTCGCAAGCAGATGGTCGTGTAAGAAGCCTTCCCCCGAATGCTACTGCCCGGAGGATGCTCGGAGGGAGGACACAGACCCAGATACAGGCAAGAGATGGGAAAGCGAGAGAGAGGAGGAAGCTACGACATGACGATTCCAAGGTCGACCGACTGGCAACACAAAGGGAATGAATGTTACGACAATTTGATGGGGAAGATTGATTTTTTTGAATTTGAAAAAATCACACCCCGGGGCAATATCACATTCAGTGTGTATATATGCGTGAAGGGCAAAAGAAAGACGAGAGAAGATCTATCGACTGGGAATTCATCCGAGAGCAACCTCCGGGCAACACGACCAGAATTTTTGCATGAGAACGGCAGACGCTGATATTCTGCACACAGGGATGTCCTCCACCCCAACCGCGCCAACGTCTCCAAGGACGAACTCCGCGACAAGCTCGCCGACCTGTACAAGGCCAACAAGGACCAGGTCTCCGTCTTCGGTTTCCGTACGCAGTACGGTGGCGGTAAGAGCACTGGTTTCGCTCTCGTCTACGACTCCCAGGAGGCCCTGAAGAAGTTCGAGCCCCACTACCGTCTGGTCCGCATCGGTGCTGCCACCAAGATCGAGAAGCCCAGCAGACAGCAGCGTACGTCTTTCCTTGTGTCTCCATTCGCCTCGCATCTTTTGTACTCACACCCCCTCCAGGCAAGCAACGGAAGAACCGCTCCAAGAAGTTCCGCGGTACCGAGAAGGTCAAGGGCCCCAAGAAGAACAAGAACTAAGCGGCTCGATTCGGTTGAGAGTTCTCTGCGTTTACGTTTATTGGTGAAAATATGGAAGGGGGAACCGAATAGAGTGGCTCGCTGGCTTTCGCGTCTTCGCCTCGGGACTCGGAGTCGGATGGACTCATCGGTTCCAGGCGGACGGCGCGGCCACGGGCTGAGCTTGATGACGGGGAGGATCTGGGACGATTTCGCTTTTTGCCGGAATTCCCCACGATCTTCTTTGGCCCAACGAACCCTGGTGGATATGAACGAACTGGTTGTGTGTGGAGGGCGTTTTACAATTTTTTTTATTTCTCATGGGCGGCCACCGCCAATTCTTCATATCTACAATATGAAACCATGAATTCGATGACAGGGAACTTCAAAAAAAAATCAAATCAGACTTGGAGACCGTTTGGGCTTATTCTGTATGCCGGGGGGAACAAAATCAAAACATGGGTCGGATTGCGTTTCATTCCAACGCCCTTAAAAAAAGGAGATAAAATGGATACCTTTCTTTTTTCTTTTTACTTAGCTCGTGCATCACCCCAGATATCCTTTTTGCTGCCTCTTTCATGCCAACTCACCCTGTATCAGTTCTTCATGCCTTGGCCTTTCATATCCCCTGAACTACCCAAACTACCCCATAAAAGTCTTATCGTATCCTTATCGACCAGCTGAACGGATCCAGCCCGCAGTCCCCAGTAGGCCTCACAGTCCATGACTCTGTCAGGTTTCTTTCTTTTACTTCTCTGTCTCTTACTAGCCCATCCCATCCAGGCTGGTATCATTCTTGACCCTGTGCGATTCCCCAGCACAAGCGTTTTCCCTTGGAGAGCCTCCTTTCCCAGAACCCTTTCTTCCCCCC